>NC_134360.1:54273617-54516117 GCF_048569485.1 Anomaloglossus baeobatrachus | reverse complement strand
TTAACTCTGCAGTTTACAGTTACTCTCCAAAACACCTGCTTCCATTAAAGTCAATGGAGCTGGGAGCTACAGGTTATTAATAGGAGCTGTAATTGGTTGCTATAGGCAACAAAGGATATTTTTAGTATAATACGCTTATGTGTGAGGTGATATGATAGCAGCGGAGAGACAGATAGAGAGAAACAGACAGGGAGAGAGACAGAGACAGACAGGAAAATAGACAGACAGGGAAAGAGGTAGACAGGGAAAGAGACAGAAAGAGAGAGAGAGAGAGACAGAGAAAGACAGGGAAAGAGACAGAGACAGACAGTGAAAAAGACAGACAGGGAGAGAGACAGAATAAGAGACAGACAGGGAAAGAGACAGACAGGGAAAGAGAAGGACAGGGAAAGAAACAGACAGAGAGAGACAGAAAGACAGGAAGAGAGACAAACAGAAAGAGGAAGTCAGGGAAAGAGGCACACAGGGACATTTACAATCACGAAATTTTGCAAAGACGCCTCATGAGACTCAGGGAACGTTATAGACTATTATTTTGAGTGGAAAATGTAACGCTGCAGTTTACAGTTACTCTCCAAAAAACCTGCCTTTATTAAAGTCAATGGAGCTGGGAGCTACAGGTTAGTAATAGGAGCTGTGATAGGTTGCTATAGGCAACGAAGGATATTCTTAGTATAGTAAGCTTATGTGTGAGGTAATATGATATTGGTGGAGAGACAGATATCAAGAGAGACAGAGAGAGAGACTGAGACAGACAGAGAAAAACAGGGAAAGAGACAGAGAGAGAGAGAGACAGAGACAGACAGAAAGAAGCAGAGAGGGAAAGAGGCAGTCAGGGAAAGAGGCAGAGACAAACACAGAGACGGACACACAGAGACAGACACACAAGGAAAGAGACAGACAGGGGCAAACAGGAAAAGAGACAGACAGGGAAGAAGGCAGACACACAGAGACACACACAAAGGGAAGAGATAGACAGGGAAAGAGACAGACAGAGGCTAGGAGAGAAGAAAAGTGGGAAAGAGGTAGTTACTATCCCAGGCAACACTGGGAACTACTGCTAGTGTGTAGATATATATATATATATATATAGAGAGAAGGTATGCACAAAAGTGACTATGTAAGGGGGTTTTAGGTTTTTGCACCCAGTTCAGACTTAAGCGGGCTTTACACGGTACGATCTATCGTGCGATTTCACGAGCGATCGTACCCACCCCCGTCGTTTGTGCATCATGCTCAAATCGCTGCCCGTATCACCCAAAGTCGTTAAAACCCCGTCACACGTACTTACCTGACGAGCGACCTCGCTGTGGCAGCGAACATCCACTTCCTGAAGGGGGAGGGACGTTCGGCATCACAGTGTCGTCACACAGCCGCCCGCCAATAGAAGCGGAGGGGCGGAGATGAGCGGAACGTAACATCCCACCCACCTTCTTCCTTCCGCATTGCCGGTGGGTGCCGCGAGACGTAGGTAAGCTGTGTTCATCGTTCCCGGGGTGTCACACGAAGCGAAGTTTGCTACCCCGGGAATGATGAACAACCGGCGCAAAGAAGATTAAACGTTTTTTTAAAAATGAGCGACCTGTACACGACTCGCGATTCGTAACCGATTTGCGATCATTTACAGACGCTCATAGGTGTCACACGGGCCGACGTCGCAAGCGATGCCGGATGTGCGTCACGAAAACCGTGACCCCAACGATCTGTCGCACGATAGATCGTCTCATGTAAAGCCCGCATTAGAATGGTGTTCCAGACGTTATTTCTTAATTTGTTTGTAGTCTTTCATTTGTGAACCCAACCCCACCCATACCTATTTCCGGTCCACATCATACATATATAGCCTGGGTCTCAGCTTCCCATACACGGTAAGTTGTTTAACTGCATGAGAGGACACACATTAGCTAGGGACCCCAATATAAGAGAATACCGTGACGAGGTTTTGGGGCTCTGTTGCACTGATCAATTCAATAGCTAAATTTCTCTTTCTTCATATGTTCATGGTAGTTATGCAGATTCCATTGTCATATCTTAATTTTCACATATAGCTATTGTATTTTTCAGGGCAGTATTCACACAGCAGTTTCTGTTTTACATGTATCCCCCTTATATAGTCACTGGTGTGCATACCTTCTCTCTATATAGGGGGGGCGCACCGACATCACTAGGGGGCGCACATACATCACTAGGGGGATGCACAGACATCCCTAGGGGGCACAGACATCCCTAGGGGGGCACGGACATCACTTGGGTGGCACGGACAGCAATTGCAGAGCACAGCCATCACTAGGGGGGAAAACATCACTGGGGGTGGTACACAGCATTAGAGGGAACACAACACTGGAGGGTGCTGCACACAGCACTGTGGGAGGCTGCTCACAGCACTGTGGGGGGCTGCACACAGCACTGTAGGGGGGGCTGCACACTGCCTTGTGGGGAGGCTGCACACAGCACTGTGGGGGGGCTGCACACAGCACTGTAGGGGGGCTGCACACAGCACGGTAGGGGGGCTGCACACAGCACTGTAGGGGGGCTGCACACAGCACTGTGGGGTGGCTGCACACAGCACTGTAGGGGGGCTGCACACAGCACTGTAGGGGGGCTGCACACAGCACTGTAGGGGGGCTGCACACAGCACTGTAGGGGGGCTGCACACAGCACTGTAGGGGGGCTGCACACAGCACTGTAGGGGGGCTGCACACAGCACTGTGGGGGGGGTGCACACAGCACTGTGGGGGTGGCTGCACACAGCACTGTGGGGGGATGCACACTGCACTGATGGGGGGGCTGCACACAGCACTGTGGGGGGGCTGCACACAGCACTGTGGGGTAGCTGCACACAGCACTGTGGGGGGGCTGCACACAGCACTGTGGGGGGGGCTAGACAGCACTGGAGAGCGGGCACACAACACCGGAGGGCGGACTCCAGGCACACAGCAAGTCCTGATCACATTTATAAGTGTAAGCACCCGAGCACTGCTGCCCCGGGGAATCTGGGGACATCACAAAAACTCATCGCAGGCCCGAGGTTCCAACTCCTGTGCTAAAGCAAGGGAAGGGCGCCCCCCACCACCCACGGCGATGTTCAGCTCACCGAACTCCTACCTTTCCCCATAGGATGCCGCATCCTCACCACCTCCGCATTGCCCGCAGCAGCACTGTGATGAGGTGCAGAGTGATGACCTCATCACAGTGCTGTGTGATGACGTGCCGCCTCCCTGCTCCACTGCCTCGCTTCCGGCCACATGGCTAATTTGCATGTGATGCCCTAGAAGGGCTTCGCTTGCAATTTAGCCATGTGTGCAGTGGCTGAAATGACACGGCCGGGCCCCTCTGCTGTGGCTGTGACTGGGGCTCGGTGAAGAGGGGAGGCCTGGCCTGCCCGGGGCTTAACAAAGCTAAGTAATTACCCCGGGCCTGTCCGGGCCCTCTCTCTTCACCGGGCCCGGTACACCAGGCACAGTAGTAATGCCCTGATGGCGGCCCTGTTGTGCAGGCCTGGACTCATGCAGTGCAAGGATCTTTGGTGAGTCACATGTGATGTCGCCACAGGTCATTCTGCAACCGCGGAAACTGCACAGATCGTACAGAATTTATAAAATTACTGCAGCTTATGATGGAAAGGTTGGGGGCCCAGTCTGCTGGCAATGAGAAACACCTGTGCCCAGCCCACAGTAACAAGTCCGTGGTACCCCACAAATATAAACCATTGGGGCCCACTGGGAATCCAAGGCCCACCAGAGGATTCCCAGATGCACTGGTGGACCAGTCCTACCCTGTAGAGGGGGCAGTATTATAGTAATTATATTCTTGTACATAGTAGCAGTATTATAGTAATTATATTCTTGTACATAGGGGCAGTATTATAGTAGATATATCCTTGTACATAGGAGCAGTATTATAGTAGTTATATTCTTGTACATAGGGACAGTATTATAGTAGTTATATTCTTGTACATATGGACAGTATTATAGTAGTTACATTCTTGTACATATGAGCAGTATTATAGTAGTTATATTCTTGTACATATGAGCAGTATTATAGTAGTTATATTCTTGTACATATGAGCAGTATTATAGTAGTTGCATTCTTGTACATATGAGCAGTATTATAGTAGTTACATTCTTGAACATATGAGCAGTATTATAGTAGTTATATTCTTGTACATAGGAGCAGTATTATAGTAGTTATATTCTTGTACATAGGGACAGTATTATAGTAGTTATATTCTTGTACATAGGAACAGTATTATAGCAGTTATATTCTTGTACATAGGAGCAGTATTATAGCAGTTATATTCTTGTACATAGGAGCAGTATTATAGTAGTGATATTCTTGTACATAGGGGCAGTATTATAGTAGTTATATTCTTGTACATATGAGCAGTATTATAGTAGTTATATTCTTGTACATAGGGGCAGTATTATAGTAGTTATATTCTTGTACATAGGGGCAGTATTATAGTAGTTATATTCTTGTACATATGAGCAGTATTATAGTAGTTATATTCTTGTACATAGGGGGCAGTATTATAGTAGTTATCTTCTCGTACATAGGAGCAGTATTATAGTAGTTATATTCTTGTACATAGGGACAGTATTATAGTAGTTATATTCTTGTACATAGGGACAGTATTATAGTAGTCATATTTTTGTACATAGGGAGCAGTATTATAGTAGTTATATTCGTGTACATAGGGACAGTATTATAGTAGTCATATTTTTGTACATAGGGAGCAGTATTATAGTAGTTATATTCTTGTACATATGAGCAGTATTATAGTAGTTATATTCTTGTACATAGGGGGCAGTATTATAGTAGTTATCTTCTCGTACATAGGAGCAGTATTATAGTAGTTATATTCTTGTACATAGGGGGCAGTATTATAGTAGTTATATTCTTGTACATAGGGACAGTATTATAGTAGTCATATTTTTGTACATAGGGAGCAGTATTATAGTAGTTATATTCGTGTACATAGGGACAGTATTATAGTAGTCATATTTTTGTACATAGGGAGCAGTATTATAGTAGTTATATTCTTGTACATATGAGCAGTATTATAGTATTTATATTCTTGTACATAGGAGCAGTATTATAGTAGTTATATTCTTGTACATATGAGCAGGATTATACTAGTTATATTCTTGTACATAGGGGGCAGTATTATAGTAGTTATATTCTTGTACATATGAGCAGTATTATAGTAGTTATATTCTTGTACATAGGGGCAGTATTATAGTAGTTATATTCTTGTACATAGGGGCAGTATTATAGTAGTTATATTCTTGTACATATGAGCAGTATTATAGTAGTTATATTCTTGTACATAGGGGGCAGTATTATAGTAGTTATCTTCTCGTACATAGGAGCAGTATTATAGTAGTTATATTCTTGTACATAGGGACAGTATTATAGTAGTTATATTCTTGTACATAGGGACAGTATTATAGTAGTTATATTCTTGTACATAGGGACAGTATTATAGTAGTTATATTCTTGTACATAGGAATAGTATTATAGTAGTTATATTCTTGTACATAGGAGCAGTATTATAGCAGTTATATTCTTGTACATAGGAGCAGTATTATAGTAGATATATTCTTGTACATAGGAGCAGTATTATAGTAGTTATATTCTTGTACATAGCAGCAGTATTATAGTAGCTATATTCTTGTACATATGAGCAGTATTATAGTAGTTATATTCTTGTACATATGAGCAGTATTATAGTAGTTACATTCTTGTACATATGAGCAGTATTATAGTAGTTGCATTCTTGTACATATGAGCAGTATTATAGTAGTTATATTCTTGTACATATGAGCAGTATTATAGTATTTATATTCTTGTACATATGAGCAGTATTATAGTAGTTATATTCTTGTACATAGGGACAGTATTATACTAGTTATATTCTTGTACATATGAGCAGTATTATAGTAGTTATATTCTTGTACATAGGGGGCAGTATTATAGTAGTTATATTCTTGTACATAGGAGCAGTATTATAGCATTTATATTCTTGTACATAGGAGCAGTATTATAGTAGTTATATTCTTGTACATAGGAGCAGTATTATAGTAGTTATATTCTTGTACATAGGGGCAGTATTATAGTAGATATATCCTTGTACATAGGAGCAGTATTATAGTAGATATATCCTTGTACATAGGAGCAGTATTATAGTAGTTATATTCTTGTACATAGGGGGCAATATTATAGTAGTTATCTTCTCGTACATAGGAGCAGTATTATAGTAGTTATATTCTTGTACATAGGGACAGTATTATAGTAGTTATATTCTTGTACATAGGGACAGTATTATAGTAGTTATATTCTTGTACATAGGGACAGTATTATAGTAGTTATATTCTTGTACATAGGAACAGTATTATAGTAGTTATATTCTTGTACATAGGAGCAGTATTATAGCAGTTATATTCTTGTACATAGGAGCAGTATTATAGTAGATATATTCTTGTACATAGGAGCAGTATTATAGTAGTTATATTCTTGTACATAGCAGCAGTATTATAGTAGCTATATTCTTGTACATATGAGCAGTATTATAGTAGTTATATTCTTGTACATATGAGCAGTATTATAGTAGTTACATTCTTGTACATATGAGCAGTATTATAGTAGTTATATTCTTGTACATATGAGCAGTATTATAGTAGTTATATTCTTGTACATATGAGCAGTATTATAGTAGTTATATTCTTGTACATAGGAGCAGTATTATAGTAGATATATTCTTGTACATAGGAGCAGTATTATAGTAGTTATATTCTTGTACATAGCAGCAGTATTATAGTAGCTATATTCTTGTACATATGAGCAGTATTATAGTAGTTATATTCTTGTACATATGAGCAGTATTATAGTAGTTACATTCTTGTACATATGAGCAGTATTATAGTAGTTATATTCTTGTACATATGAGCAGTATTATAGTAGTTATATTCTTGTACATATGAGCAGTATTATAGTAGTTATATTCTTGTACATAGGGGCAGTATTATAGTAGATATATCCTTGTACATAGGAGCAGTATTATAGTAGTTATATTCTTGTACATAGGGGGCAGTATTATAGTAGTTATATTCTCGTACATAGGAGCAGTATTATAGTAGTTATATTCTTGTATATAGGGACAGTATTATAGTAGTTATATTCTTGTACATAGGAGCAGTATTATAGTAGTTATATTCTTGTATATAGGGACAGTATTATAGTAGTTATATTCTTGTACATAGGGGCAGTATTATAGTAGTTATATTCTCGTACATAGGAGCAGTATTATAGTAGTTACATTCTTGTACATAGGAGCAGTATTATAGTAGATATATTCTTGTACATAGGAGCAGTATTATAGTAGTTATATTCTTGTAC
This sequence comes from Anomaloglossus baeobatrachus, assembly GCF_048569485.1. Taxonomy (NCBI): domain Eukaryota; kingdom Metazoa; phylum Chordata; class Amphibia; order Anura; family Aromobatidae; genus Anomaloglossus; species Anomaloglossus baeobatrachus. The sequence goes on along the minus strand of NC_134360.1, from coordinate 54,508,719 downwards.
ATAGCAGCAGTATTATAGTAGCTATATTCTTGTACATATGAGCAGTATTATAGTAGTTATATTCTTGTACATAGGGACAGTATTATAGTAGTTATATTCTAGTACATAGGGACAGTATTATAGTAGTTATATTCTTGTACATAGGAGCAGTATTATAGTAGTTATATTCTTGTACATAGGGACAGTATTATAGTAGTTATATTCTTGTACATAGGGACAGTATTATAGTAGTTATATTCTTGTACATATGAGCAGTATTATAGTAGTTATATTCTTGTACATAGGAGCAGTATTATATGAGTTAGAATCTTGAACATAGGGACAGTATTATAGTAGTTATATTCTTGTACATATGAGCAGTATTATAGTAGTTATATTCTTGTACATAGGGACAGTATTATAGTAGTCATATTTTTGTACATAGGGAGCAGTATTATAGTAGTTATATTCGTGTACATAGGGACAGTATTATAGTAGTCATATTTTTGTACATAGGGAGCAGTATTATAGTAGTTATATTCTTGTACATAGGGGCAGTATTATAGTAGTTATATTCTTGTACATATGAGCAGTATTATAGTAGTTATATTCTTGTACATAGGGACAGTATTATAGTAGTCATATTTTTGTACATAGGGAGCAGTATTATAGTAGTTATATTCGTGTACATAGGGACAGTATTATAGTAGACATATTTTTGTACATAGGGAGCAGTATTATAGTAGTTATATTCTTGTACATAGGGGCAGTATTATAGTAGTTATATTCTTGTACATAGGGGCAGTATTATAGTAGTTATATTCTTGTACATATGAGCAGTATTATAGTAGTTACATTCTTGTACATAGGGGGCAGTATTATAGTAGTTATATTCTTGTACATATGAGCAGTATTATAGTAGTTATATTCTTGTACATATGAGCAGTATTATAGTAGTTGCATTCTTGTACATATGAGCAGTATTATAGTAGTTACATTCTTGTATATATGAGCAGTATTATAGTAGTTATATTCTTGTACATATGAGCAGTATTATAGTAGTTATATTCTTGTACATATGAGCAGTATTATAGTAGTTATATTCTTGTACATAGGGACAGTATTATAGTAGTCATATTTTTGTACATAGGGAGCAGTATTATAGTAGTTATATTCGTGTACATATGAGCAGTATTAAAGTAGTTATATTCTTGTACATAGGGCCAGTATTATAGTAGATATATCCTTGTACATAGGAGCAGTATTATAGTAGTTATATTCTTGTACATAGGGGGCAGTATTATAGTAGTTATCTTCTCGTACATAGGAGCAGTATTATAGTAGTTATATTCTTGTACATAGGGACAGTATTATAGTTTTTATATTCTTGTACATAGGGGCAGTATTATAGTAGATATATCCTTGTACATAGGAGCAGTATTATAGTAGTTATATTCTTGTACATAGGGGGCAGTATTATAGTAGTTATATTCTCGTACATAGGAGCAGTATTATAGTAGTTATATTCTTGTATATAGGGACAGTATTATAGTAGTTATATTCTTGTACATAGGAGCAGTATTATAGTAGTTATATTCTTGTACATAGGAGCAGTATTATAGTAGTTATATTCTTGTACATATGAGCAGTATTATACTAGTTATATTCTTGTACACAGGAGCAGTATTATAGTAGTTATATTCTTATACATATGAGCAGTATTATAGTAGTTATATTCTTGTACACAGGGGCAGTATTATAGTAGTTATATTCTTGTACATAGGAGCAGTATTATAGCAGTTATATTCTTGTACATAGGAGCAGTATTATAGTAGTTATATTCTTGTACACAGGAGCAGTATTATAGTAGTTATATTCTTATACATAGGAGCAGTATTATAGTAGTTATATTCTTGTACATATGAGCAGTATTGTAGTAGTTACATTCTTGTACATAGGGGCAGTATTATAGTAGTTATATTCTTGTACATATGAGCAGTATTATAGTAGTTACATTCTTGTACATAGGGGGCAGTATTATAGTAGTTATATTCTTGTACATAGGGACAGTATTATAGTAGTCATATATTTGTACATAGGGAGCAGTATTATAGTAGTTATATTCGTGTACATAGGGACAGTATTATAGTAGTCATATTTTTGTACATATGAGCAGTATTATAGTAGTTATATTCTTGTACATATGAGCAGTATTATAGTATTTATATTCTTGTACATATGAGCAGTATTATAGTAGTTATATTCTTGTACATAGGGACAGTATTATACTAGTTATATTCTTGTACATATGAGCAGTATTATAGTAGTTATATTCTTGTACATAGGAGCAGTATTATAGCAGTTATATTCTTGTACATAGGAGCAGTATTATAGTAGTTATATTCTTGTACATAGGAGCAGTATTATAGTAGTTATATTCTTGTACATAGGGGCAGTATTATAGTAGTTATATTCTTGTACATATGAGCAGTATTATAGTAGTTACATTCTTGTACATAGGGGGCAGTATTATAGTAGTTATATTCTTGTACATAGGGACAGTATTATAGTAGTCATATTTTTGTACATAGGGAGCAGTATTATAGTAGTTATATTCGTGTACATAGGGACAGTATTATAGTAGTCATATTTTTGTACATAGGGAGCAGTATTATAGTAGTTATATTCTTGTACATATGAGCAGTATTATAGTATTTATATTCTTGTACATATGAGCAGTATTATAGTAGTTATATTCTTGTACATAGGGACAGTATTATACTAGTTATATTCTTGTACATATGAGCAGTATTATAGTAGTTATATTCTTGTACATAGGAGCAGTATTATAGCAGTTATATTCTTGTACATAGGGGGCAGTATTATAGTAGTTATATTCTTGTACATAGGAGCAGTATTATAGTAGTTATATTCTTGTACATAGGGGCAGTATTATAGTAGTTATATTCTTGTACATAGGGGCAGTATTATAGTAGTTATATTCTTGTACATATGAGCAGTATTATAGTAGTTACATTCTTGTACATAGGGGGCAGTATTATAGTAGTTATATTCTTGTACATATGAGCAGTATTATAGTAGTTATATTCTTGTACATATGAGCAGTATTATAGTAGTTGCATTCTTGTACATATGAGCAGTATTATAGTAGTTACATTCTTGTATATATGAGCAGTATTATAGTAGTTATATTCTTGTACATATGAGCAGTATTATAGTAGTTATATTCTTGTACATATGAGCAGTATTATAGTAGTTATATTCTTGTACATAGGGACAGTATTATAGTAGTCATATTTTTGTACATAGGGAGCAGTATTATAGTAGTTATATTCGTGTACATATGAGCAGTATTAAAGTAGTTATATTCTTGTACATAGGGCCAGTATTATAGTAGATATATCCTTGTGCATAGGAGCAGTATTATAGTAGTTATATTCTTGTACATAGGGGGCAGTATTATAGTAGTTATCTTCTCGTACATAGGAGCAGTATTATAGTAGTTATATTCTTGTACATAGGGACAGTATTATAGTAGTTATATTCTTGTACATAGGGACAGTATTATAGTAGTTATATTCTTGTACATAGGGACAGTATTATAGTAGTTATATTCTTGTACATAGGAACAGTATTATAGTAGTTATATTCTTGTACATAGGAGCAGTATTATAGCAGTTATATTCTTGTAAATAGGAGCAGTATTATAGTAGATATATTCTTGTACATAGGAGCAGTATTATAGTAGTTATATTCTTGTACATAGCAGCAGTATTATAGTAGCTATATTCTTGTACATATGAGCAGTATTATAGTAGTTATATTCTTGTACATATGAGCAGTATTATAGTAGTTACATTCTTGTACATATGAGCAGTATTATAGTAGTTATATTCTTGTACATATGAGCAGTATTATAGTAGTTATATTCTTGTACATATGAGCAGTATTATAGTAGTTATATTCTTGTACATAGGGGGCAGTATTATAGTAGTTATATTCTCGTACATAGGAGCAGTATTATAGTAGTTATATTCTTGTATATAGGGACAGTATTATAGTAGTTATATTCTTGTACATAGGAGCAGTATTATAGTAGTTATATTCTTGTACATAGGGACAGTATTATAGTAGTTATATTCTTGTACACAGGAGCAGTATTATAGTAGTTATATTCTTATACATATGAGCAGTATTATAGTAGTTATATTCTTGTACATAGGGACAGTATTATAGTAGTTATATTCTTGTACACAGGGGCAGTATTATAGTAGTTATATTCTTGTACATAGGAGCAGTATTATAGCAGTTATATTCTTGTACATAGGAGCAGTATTATAGTAGTTATATTCTTGTACATAGGAGCAGTATTATAGTAGCTATATTCTTGTACATATGAGCAGTATTATAGTAGTTATATTCTTGTACATATGAGCAGTATTATATGAGTTAGAATCTTGAACATAGGGACAGTATTATAGTAGTTATATTCTTGTACATATGAGCAGTATTATAGTAGTTATATTCTTGTACATAGGGACAGTATTATAGTAGTCATATTTTTGTACATAGGGAGCAGTATTATAGTAGTTATATTCGTGTACATAGGGACAGTATTATAGTAGTCATATTTTTGTACATAGGGAGCAGTATTATAGTAGTTATATTCTTGTACATATGAGCAGTATTATAGTAGTTATATTCTTGTACATAGGAGCAGTATTATAGTAGTTATATTTGTGTACATAGGAGCAGTATTATAGTAGTTATATTCTTGTACATAGGGACAGTATTATACTAGTTATATTCTTGTACACAGGAGCAGTATTATAGTAGTTATATTCTTGTACATAGGAGCAGTATTATAGCAGTTATATTCTTGTACATAGGAGCAGTATTATAGTAGTTATATTCTTGTACATAGGAGCAGTATTATAGTAGTTATATTCTTGTACATAGGAGCAGTATTATAGTAGCTATATTCTTGTACATATGAGCAGTATTATAGTAGTTATATTCTTGTACATATGAGCAGTATTATAGTAGTTACATTCTTGTATATATGAGCAGTATTATAGTAGTTACATTCTTGTATATATGAGCAGTATTATAGTAGTTATATTCTTGTACATATGAGCAGTATTATAGTAGTTATATTCGTGTACATAGGGACAGTATTATAGTAGTCATATTTTTGTACATAGGGAGCAGTATTATAGTAGTTATATTCTTGTACATATGAGCAGTATTATAGTAGTTATATTCTTGTACATAGGAGCAGTATTATAGTAGTTATATTCTTGTACATAGGAGCAGTATTATAGTAGCTATATTCTTGTACATATGAGCAGTATTATAGTAGTTATATTCTTGTACATATGAGCAGTATTATAGTAGTTATATTCTTGTACATATGAGCAGTATTATAGTAGTTATATTCTTGTACATATGAGCAGTATTATAGTAGTTATATTCTTGTACATAGGAGCAGTATTATAGTAGTTATATTCTTGTACATAGGAGCAGTATTATATGAGTTAGAATCTTGAACATAGGGACAGTATTATAGTAGTTATATTCTTGTACATATGAGAAGTATCATAGTAGTTATATTCTTGTACATATGAGCAGTATTATAGTAGTTATATTCTTGTACATATGAGCAGTATTATAGTAGTTATATTCTTGTACATAGGAGCAGTATTATAGTAGTTATATTCTTGTACATATGAGCAGTATTATAGTCGTTATATTCTTGTACATAGGGACAGTATTATAGTAGTCATATTTTTGTACATAGGGAGCAGTATTATAGTAGTTATATTCGTGTACATATGAGCAGTATTATAGTAGTTATATTCTTGTACATATGAGCAGTATTATAGTAGTTATATTCTTGTACATAGTACAGTATTATAGTAGTTATATTCTTGTACATAGGAGCAGTATTATAGTAGTTATATTCTTGTACATAGGGACAGTATTATACTAGTTATATTCTTGTACACAGGAGCAGTATTATAGTAGTTATATTCTTGTACATATGAGCAGTATTATAGTAGTTATATTCTTGTACATAGGGACAGTATTATAGTAGTTATATTCTTGTACACAGGAGCAGTATTATAGTAGTTATATTCGTGTACATATGAGCAGTATTATAGTAGTTATATTCTTGTACATATGAGCAGTATTATAGTAGTTATATTCTTGTACATAGTACAGTATTATAGTAGTTATATTCTTGTACATAGGAGCAGTATTATAGTAGTTATATTCTTGTACATAGGGACAGTATTATACTAGTTATATTCTTGTACACAGGAGCAGTATTATAGTAGTTATATTCTTGTACATATGAGCAGTATTATAGTAGTTATATTCTTGTACATAGAGACAGTATTATAGTAGTTATATTCTTGTACACAGGAGCAGTATTATAGTAGTTATATTCTTGTACATAGGAGCAGTATTATAGCAGTTATATTCTTGTACACAGGAGCAGTATTATAGAAGTTATATTTTTGTACATAGGAGCAGTATTATAGTAGTTATATTCTTGTACATAGGAGCAGTATTATAGTAGCTATATTCTTGTACATATGAGCAGTATTATAGTAGTTATATTCTTGTACATATGAGCAGTATTATAGTAGTTACATTCTTGTACACAGGAGCAGTATTATAGTAGTTATATTCTTGTACATATGAGCAGTATTATAGTAGTTATATTCTTGTACATAGAGACAGTATTATAGTAGTTATATTCTTGTACACAGGAGCAGTATTATAGTAGTTATATTCTTGTACATAGGAGCAGTATTATAGCAGTTATATTCTTGTACACAGGAGCAGTATTATTGTAGTTATATTCTTGTACATAGGAGCAGTATTATAGTAGTTATATTCTTGTACATAGGAGCAGTATTATAGTAGCTATATTCTTGTACATATGAGCAGTATTATAGTAGTTATATTCTTGTACATATGAGCAGTATTATAGTAGTTACATTCTTGTACACAGGAGCAGTATTATAGTAGTTATATTCTTGTACATATGAGCAGTATTATAGTAGTTATATTCTTGTACATAGGAGCAGTATTATAGTAGTTATATTCTTGTACATATGAGCAGTATTATAGTAGTTATATTCTTGTACATATGAGCAGGATTATAGTAGTTATATTCTTGTACATAGGAGCAGTATTATAGTAGCTATATTCTTGTACATATGAGCAGTATTATAGTAGTTATATTCTTGTACATATGAGCAGTATTATAGTAGTTATATTCTTGTACATATGAGCAGTATTATAGTAGTTATATTCTTGTACATAGGAGCAGTATTATAGTAGTTATATTCGTGTACATAGGAGCAGTATTATAGTAGTTATATTCTTGTACATAGGAGCAGTATTATATGAGTTAGAATCTTGAACATAGGGACAGTATTATAGTAGTTATATTCTTGTACATATGAGCAGTATTATAGTAGTTATATTCTTGTACATAGGAGCAGTATTATAGTAGCTATATTCTTGTACATATGAGCAGTATTATAGTAGTTATATTCTTGTACATATGAGCAGTATTATAGTAGTTACATTCTTGTACACAGGAGCAGTATTATAGTAGTTATATTCTTGTACATATGAGCAGTATTATAGTAGTTATATTCTTGTACATAGGAGCAGTATTATAGTAGTTATATTCTTGTACATATGAGCAGTATTATAGTAGTTATATTTTGTACATATGAGCAGTATTATAGTAGTTATATTCTTGTACATAGGGGCAGTATTATAGTAGCTATATTCTTGTACATATGAGCAGTATTATAGTAGTTATATTCTTGTACATATGAGCAGTATTATAGTAGTTATATTCTTGTACATATGAGCAGTATTATAGTAGTTATATTCTTGTACATAGGAGCAGTATTATAGTAGTTATATTCGTGTACATAGGAGCAGTATTATAGTAGTTATATTCTTGTACATAGGAGCAGTATTATATGAGTTAGAATCTTGAACATAGGGACAGTATTATAGTAGTTATATTCTTGTACATATGAGAAGTATCATAGTAGTTATATTCTTGTACATATGAGCAGTATTATAGTAGTTATATTCTTGTACATATGAGCAGTATTATAGTAGTTATATTCTTGTACATAGGAGCAGTATTATAGTAGTTATATTCTTGTACATAGGAGCAGTATTATAGTAGTTATATTCGTGTACATAGGAGCAGTATTATAGTAGTTATATTCTTGTACATAGGGACAGTATTATACTAGTTATATTCTTGTACACAGGAGCAGTATTATAGTAGTTATATTCTTGTACATATGAGCAGTATTATAGTAGTTATATTCTTGTACATAGGGACAGTATTATAGCAGTTATATTCTTGTACACAGGAGCAGTATTATAGTAGTTATATTCTTGTACATAGGAGCAGTATTATAGTAGTTATATTGTTGTACATAGGAGCAGTATTATAGTAGTTATATTCTTGTACATAGGGACAGTATTATAGTAGTTATATTCTTGTACATAGGAGCAGTATTATAGTAGTTATATTTTTGTACATAGGGAGCAGTATTATAGTAGTTATATTCGTGTACATATGAGCAGTATTATAGTAGTTATATTCTTGTACATATGAGCAGTATTATAGTAGTTATATTCTTGTACATAGGAGCAGTATTATAGTAGTTATATTCTTGTACATATGAGCAGTATTATAGTAGTTATTTTCTTGTACATATGAGCAGTATTATAATAGTTATATTCTTGTACATAGGAGCAGTATTATAGTGGCTATATTCTTGTACATATGAGCAGTATTATAGTAGTTATATTCTTGTACATATGAGCAGTATTATAGTAGTTATATTCTTGTACATATGAGCAGTATTATAGTAGTTATATTCTTGTACATAGGAGCAGTATTATAGTAGTTATATTCGTGTACATAGGAGCAGTATTATAGTAGTTATATTCTTGTACATAGGAGCAGTATTATATCAGTTAGAATCTTGAACATAGGGACAGTATTATAGTAGTTATATTCTTGTACATATGAGAAGTATCATAGTAGTTATATTCTTGTACATATGAGCAGTATTATAGTAGTTATATTCTTGTACATATGAGCAGTATTATAGTAGTTATATTCTTGTACATAGGAGCAGTATTATAGTAGATATATTCTTGTACATAGGAGCAGTATTATAGTAGTTATATTCGTGTACATAGGAGCAGTATTATAGTAGTTATATTCTTGTACATAGGGCCAGTATTATACTAGTTATATTCTTGTACATATGAGCAGTATTATAGAAGTTATATTCTTGTACATAGGGACAGTATTATAGTAGTTATATTCTTGTACACAGGAGCAGTATTATAGTAGTTATATTCTTGTACATAGGAGCAGTATTATAGCAGTTTTATTCTTGTACACAGGAGCAGTATTATAGTAGTTATATTCTTGTACATATGAGCAGTATTATAGTAGTTATATTCTTGTACATAGGGACAGTATTATAGTAGTTATATTCTTGTACACAGGAGCAGTATTATAGTAGTTATATTCTTGTACATAGGAGCAGTATTATAGCAGTTATATTCTTGTACACAGGATCAGTATTATAGAAGTTATATTTTTGTACATAGGAGCAGTATTATAGTAGTTATATTCTTGTACATAGGAGCAGTATTATTGTAGTTATATTCTTGTACATAGGAGCAGTATTATAGTAGTTATATTCTTGTACATAGGAGCAGTATTATAGTAGCTATATTCTTGTACATATGAGCAGTATTATAGTAGTTATATTCTTGTACATATGAGCAGTATTATAGTAGTTACATTCTTGTACACAGGAGCAGTATTATAGTAGTTATATTCTTGTACATATGAGCAGTATTATAGTAGTTATATTCTTGTACATAGGAGCAGTATTATAGTAGTTATATTCTTGTACATATGAGCAGTATTATAGTAGTTATATTCTTGTACATATGAGCAGTATTATAGTAGTTATATTCTTGTACATAGGAGCAGTATTATAGTAGCTATATTCTTGTACATATGAGCAGTATTATAGTAGTTATATTCTTGTACATATGAGCAGTATTATAGTAGTTATATTCTTGTACATATGAGCAGTATTATAGTAGTTATATTCTTGTACATAGGAGCAGTATTATAGTAGTTATATTCGTGTACATAGGAGCAGTATTATAGTAGCTATATTCTTGTACATAGGAGCAGTATTATATGAGTTAGAATCTTGAACATAGGGACAGTATTATAGTAGTTATATTCTTGTACATAGGAGCAGTATTATAGTAGTTATATTCTTGTACATAGGAGCAGTATTATATGAGTTAGAATCTTGAACATAGGGACAGTATTATAGTAGTTATATTCTTGTACATATGAGCAGTATTATAGTAGTTATATTCTTGTACATAGGAGCAGTATTATAGTAGCTATATTCTTGTACATATGAGCAGTATTATAGTAGTTATATTCTTGTACATATGAGCAGTATTATAGTAGTTACATTCTTGTACACAGGAGCAGTATTATAGTAGTTATATTCTTGTACATATGAGCAGTATTATAGTAGTTATATTCTTGTACATAGGAGCAGTATTATAGTAGTTATATTCTTGTACATATGAGCAGTATTATAGTAGTTATATTTTGTACATATGAGCAGTATTATAGTAGTTATATTCTTGTACATAGGAGCAGTATTATAGTAGCTATATTCTTGTACATATGAGCAGTATTATAGTAGTTATATTCTTGTACATATGAGCAGTATTATACTAGTTATATTCTTGTACATATGAGCAGTATTATAGTAGTTATATTCTTGTACATAGGAGCAGTATTATAGTAGTTATATTTGTGTACATAGGAGCAGTATTATAGTAGTTATATTCTTGTACATAGGGACAGTATTATACTAGTTATATTCTTGTACACAGGAGCAGTATTATAGTAGTTATATTCTTGTACATAGGAGCAGTATTATAGCAGTTATATTCTTGTACATAGGAGCAGTATTATAGTAGTTATATTCTTGTACATAGGAGCAGTATTATAGTAGTTATATTCTTGTACATAGGAGCAGTATTATAGTAGCTATATTCTTGTACATATGAGCAGTATTATAGTAGTTATATTCTTGTACATATGAGCAGTATTATAGTAGTTACATTCTTGTATATATGAGCAGTATTATAGTAGTTATATTCTTGTACACAGGGGCAGTATTATAGTAGTTATATTCTTGTACATAGGAGCAGTATTATAGCAGTTATATTCTTGTACATAGGAGCAGTATTATAGTAGTTATATTCTTGTACATAGGAGCAGTATTATAGTAGTTATATTCTTGTACATAGGAGCAGTATTATAGTAGCTATATTCTTGTACATATGAGCAGTATTATAGTAGTTATATTCTTGTACATAGGAGCAGTATTATATGAGTTAGAATCTTGAACATAGGGACAGTATTATAGTAGTTATATTCTTGTACATATGAGCAGTATTATAGTAGTTATATTCGTGTACATATGAGCAGTATTATAGTAGTTATATTCTTGTACATAGGAGCAGTATTATACTAGTTATATTCTTGTACACAGGAGCAGTATTATAGTAGTTATATTCTTGTACATAGGAGCAGTATTATAGCAGTTATATTCTTGTACATAGGAGCAGTATTATAGTAGTTATATTCTTGTACATAGGAGCAGTATTATAGTAGTTATATTCTTGTACATAGGAGCAGTATTATAGTAGCTATATGCTTGTACATATGAGCAGTATTATAGTAGTTATATTCTTGTACATATGAGCAGTATTATAGTAGTTACATTCTTGTATATATGAGCAGTATTATAGTAGTTATATTCTTGTACATATGAGCAGTATTATAGTAGTTATATTCTTGTACATATGAGCAGTATTATAGTAGTTATATTCTTGTACATAGGGACAGTATTATAGTAGTCATATTTTTGTACATAGGGAGCAGTATTATAGTAGTTATATTCGTGTACATATGAGCAGTATTATAGTAGTTATATTCTTGTACATATGAGCAGTATTATAGTAGTTATATTCTTGTACATATGAGCAGTATTATAGTATTTATATTCTTGTACATATGAGCAGTATTATAGTAGTTATATTCTTGTACATAGGGACAGTATTATAGTAGTCATATTTTTGTACATAGGGAGCAGTATTATAGTAGTTATATTCGTGTACATATGAGCAGTATTATAGTAGTTATATTCTTGTACATATGAGCAGTATTATAGTAGTTATATTCTTGTACATAGTACAGTATTATAGTAGTCATATTTTTGTACATAGGGAGCAGTATTATAGTAGTTATATTCGTGTACATAGGAGCAGTATTATAGTAGTTATATTCTTGTACATATGAGCAGTATTATAGTATTTATATTCTTGTACATAGGGAGCAGTATTATAGTAGTTATATTCGTGTACATAGGAGCAGTATTATAGTAGTTATATTCTTGTACATAGGAGCAGTATTATAGTAGTTATATTCTTGTACATATGGACAGTATTATACTAGTTATATTCTTGTATACAGGAGCAGTATTATAGTAGTTATATTCTTGTACATATGAGCAGTATTATAGTAGTTATATTCTTGTACATAGGGACAGTATTATAGTAGTTATATTCTTGTACACAGGAGCAGTATTATAGTAGTTATATTCTTGTACATAGGAGCAGTATTATAGCAGTTATATTCTTGTACACAGGAGCAGTATTATAGTAGTTATATTCTTGTACATAGGAGCAGTATTATAGTAGTTATTTTCTTGTACATAGGAGCAGTATTATAGTAGTTATATTCTTGCACATAGGAGCAGTATTATAGTAGTTATATTCTTGTTCATAGGAGCAGTATTATAGTAGCTATGTTCTTGTACATATGAGCAGTATTATAGTAGTTATATTCTTGTACATATGAGCAGTATTATAGTAGTTATATTCTTGTACATATGAGCAGTATTATAGTAGTTATATTCTTGTACATATGAGCAGTATTATAGTAGTTATATTCTTGTACATAGGGACAGTATTATAGTAGTTATATTCTTGTACATATGAGCAGTATTATAGTAGTTATATTCGTGTACATATGAGCAGTATTATAGTTGTTATATTCGTGTACATATGAGCAGTATTATAGTAGTTATATTCTTGTACATATGAGCAGTATTATAGTAGTTATATTCTTGTACATATGAGCAGTATTATAGTATTTATATTCTTGTACATATGAGCAGTATTATAGTCGTTATATTCTTGTACATAGGGACAGTATTATAGTAGTCATATTTTTGTACATAGGGAGCAGTATTATAGTAGTTATATTCGTGTACATATGAGCAGTATTATAGTAGTTATATTCTTGTACATATGAGCAGTATTATAGTAGTTATATTCTTGTACATAGTACAGTATTATAGTAGTTATATTCCTGTACATAGGAGCAGTATTATAGTAGTTATATTCTTGTACATAGGGACAGTATTATACTAGTTATATTCTTGTACACAGGAGCAGTATTATAGTAGTTATATTCTTGTACATATGAGCAGTATTATAGTAGTTATATTCTTGTACATAGGAGCAGTATTATAGTAGTTATATTCGTGTACATAGGAGCAGTATTATAGTAGTTATATTCTTGTACATAGGAGCATTATTATATGAGTTAGAATCTTGAACATAGGGACAGTATTATAGTAGTTATATTCTTGTACATATGAGAAGTATCATAGTAGTTATATTCTTGTACATATGAGCAGTATTATAGTAGTTATATTCTTGTACATATGAGCAGTATTATAGTAGTTATATTCTTGTACATAGGAGCAGTATTATAGTAGTTATATTCTTGTACATATGAGCAGTATTATAGTCGTTATATTCTTGTACATAGGGACAGTATTATAGTAGTCATATTTTTGTACATAGGGAGCAGTATTATAGTAGTTATATTCGTGTACATATGAGCAGTATTATAGTAGTTATATTCTTGTACATATGAGCAGTATTATAGTAGTTATATTCTTGTACATAGTACAGTATTATAGTAGTTATATTCTTGTACATAGGAGCAGTATTATAGTAGTTATATTCTTGTACATAGGGACAGTATTATACTAGTTATCTTCTTGTACACAGGAGCAGTATTATAGTAGTTATATTCTTGTACATATGAGCAGTATTATAGTAGTTATATTCTTGTACATAGGGACAGTATTATAGTAGTTATATTCTTGTACACAGGAGCAGTATTATAGTAGTTATATTCTTGTACATAGGAGCAGTATTATAGCAGTTATATTCTTGTACACAGGAGCAGTATTATAGAAGTTATATTTTTGTACATAGGAGCAGTATTATAGTAGTTATATTCTTGTACATAGGAGCAGTATTATTGTAGTTATATTCTTGTACATAGGAGCAGTATTATAGTAGTTATATTCTTGTACATAGGAGCAGTATTATAGTAGCTATATTCTTGTACATATGAGCAGTATTATAGTAGTTATATTCTTGTACATATGAGCAGTATTATAGTAGTTACATTCTTGTACACAGGAGCAGTATTATAGTAGTTATATTCTTGTACATATGAGCAGTATTATAGTAGTTATATTCTTGTACATAGGAGCAGTATTATAGTAGTTATATTCTTGTACATATGAGCAGTATTATAGTAGTTATATTCTTGTACATATGAGCAGTATTATAGTAGTTATATTCTTGTACATAGGAGCATGATTATAGTAGCTATATTCTTGTACATATGAGCAGTATTATAGTAGTTATATTCTTGTACATATGAGCAGTATTATAGTAGTTATATTCTTGTACATATGAGCAGTATTATAGCAGTTATATTCTTGTACATAGGAGCAGTATTATAGTAGTTATATTCGTGTACATAGGAGCAGTATTATAGTAGTTATATTCTTGTACATAGGAGCAGTATTATATGAGTTAGAATCTTGAACATAGGGACAGTATTATACTAGTTATAGTCTTGTACATATGAGCAGTATTATAGTAGTTATATTCTTGTACATAGGAGCAGTATTATAGTAGCTATATTCTTGTACATATGAGCAGTATTATAGTAGTTATATTCTTGTACATATGAGCAGTATTATAGTAGTTACATTCTTGTACACAGGAGCAGTATTATAGTAGTTATATTCTTCTACATATGAGCAGTATTATAGTAGTTATATTCTTGTACATAGGAGCAGTATTATAGTAGTTATATTCTTGTACATATGAGCAGTATTATAGTAGTTATATTTTGTACATATGAGCAGTATTATAGTAGTTATATTCTTGTACATAGGAGCAGTATTATAGTAGCTATATTCTTGTACATATGAGCAGTATTATAGTAGTTATATTCTTGTACATATGAGCAGTATTATAGTAGTTATATTCTTGTACATATGAGCAGTATTATAGTAGTTATATTCTTGTACATAGGAGCAGTATTATAGTAGTTATATTCGTGTACATAGGAGCAGTATTATAGTAGTTATAATACTGCTCCTATGTACAAGAATATAACTACTATAATACTGCTCCTATGTACACGAATATAACTACTATAATACTGCTCCTATGTACAAGAATATAACTACTATAATACTGCTCATATGTACAAGAATATAACTACTATAATACTGCTCATATGTATAAGAATATAACTACTATAATACTGCTCATATGTACAAGAATATAGCTACTATAATACTGCTCCTATGTACAAGAATATAACTACTATAATACTGCTCATATGTACAAAATATAACTACTATAATACTGCTCATATGTACAAGAATATAACTACTATAATACTGCTCCTATGTACAAGAATATAACTACTATAATACTGCTCATATGTACAAGAATATAACTACTATAATACTGCTCCTGTGTACAAGAATGTAACTACTATAACACTGCTCATATGTACAAGAATATAACTACTATAATACTGCTCATATGTACAAGAATATAGCTACTATAATACTGCTCCTATGTACAAGAATATAACTACTATAATACTGCTCATATGTACAAGAATATAACTACTATAATACTGCTCCCTATGTACAAAAATATAACTACTATAATACTGCTCCTATGTACAAGAATATAACTACTATAATACTGCTCATATGTACAAGAATATAACTACTATAATACTGCTCCTGTGTACAAGAATGTAAGTACTATAATACTGCTCATATGTACAAGAATATAACTACTATATTACTGCTCATATGTACAAGAATATAGCTACTATAATACTGCTCCTATGTACAAGAATATAACTACTATAATACTGCTCCTATGTACAAGAATATAACTACTATAATACTGCTCCTATGTACAACAATATAACTACTATAATACTGCTCCTATGTACAAGAATATAACTACTATAATACTGCTCCTGTGTACAAGAATATAACTGCTATAATACTGTCCCTATGTACAAGAATATAACTACTATAATACTGCTCATATGTACACGAATATAACTACTATAATACTGCTCCTATGTACAAGAATATAACTACTATAATACTGCTCATATGTACAAGAATATAACTACTATAATACTGCTCATATGTACACGAATATAACTACTATAATACTGCTCCCTATGTACAAAAATATAACTACTATAATACTGCTCCTATGTACAAGAATATAACTACTATAATACTGCTCATATGTACAAGAATATAACTACTATAATACTGCTCCTGTGTACAAGAATGTAAGTACTATAATACTGCTCATATGTACAAGAATATAACTACTATATTACTGCTCATATGTACAAGAATATAGCTACTATAATACTGCTCCTATGTACAAGAATATAACTACTATAATACTGCTCCTATGTACAAGAATATAACTACTATAATACTGCTCCTATGTACAACAATATAACTACTATAATACTGCTCCTATGTACAAGAATATAACTACTATAATACTGCTCCTGTGTACAAGAATATAACTGCTATAATACTGTCCCTATGTACAAGAATATAACTACTATAATACTGCTCATATGTACAAGAATATAACTACTATAATACTGCTCCTGTGTACAAGAATATAACTAGTATAATACTGTCCCTATCTACAAGAATATAACTACTATAATACTGCTCCTATGTACACGAATATAACTACTATAATACTGCTCCTATGTACAAGAATATAACTACTATAATACTGCTCCTATGTACAAGAATATAACTACTATAATACTGCTCATATGTACAAGAATATAACTACTATAATACTGCTCATATGTACAAGAATATAACTACTATGATACTTCTCATATGTACAAGAATATAACTACTATAATACTGTCCCTATGTTCAAGATTCTAACTCATATAATACTGCTCCTATGTACAAGAATATATGAGTTAGAATCTTGAACATAGGGACAGTATTATAGTAGTTATATTCTTGTACATATGAGAAGTATCATAGTAGTTATATTCTTGTACATATGAGCAGTATTATAGTAGTTATATTCTTGTACATATGAGCAGTATTATAGTAGTTATATTCTTGTACATAGGAGCAGTATTATAGTAGTTATATTCTTGTACATAGGAGCAGTACTATAGTAGTTATATTCGTGTACATAGGAGCAGTATTATAGTAGTTATATTCTTGTACATAGGGACAGTATTATACTAGTTATATTCTTGTACACAGGAGCAGTATTATAGTAGTTATATTCTTGTACATATGAGCAGTATTATAGTAGTTATATTCTTGTACATAGGGACAGTATTATAGCAGTTATATTCTTGTACACAGGAGCAGTATTATAGTAGTTATATTCTTGTACATAGGAGCAGTATTATAGTAGTTATATTCTTGTACATATGAGCAGTATTATAGTAGTTATATTCTCGTACATAGGAGCAGTATTATAGTAGTTATATTCTTGTACATATGAGCAGTATTATAGTAGTTATATTCTTGTACATAGGAGCAGTATTATAGTAGTTATATTCTTGTACATATGAGCAGTATTATAGTAGTTATTTTCTTGTACATATGAGCAGTATTATAGTAGTTATATTCTTGTACATATGAGCAGTATTATAGTAGTTATATTCTTGTACATATGAGCAGTATTATAGTAGTTATATTCTTGTACATAGGAGCAGTATTATAGTAGTTATATTCGTGTACATAGGAGCAGTATTATAGTAGTTATATTCTTGTACATAGGAGCAGTATTATAATAGTTATATTCTTGTACATAGGAGCAGTATTATAGTGGCTATATTCTTGTACATATGAGCAGTATTATAGTAGTTATATTCTTGTACATATGAGCAGTATTATAGTAGTTATATTCTTGTACATATGAGCAGTATTATAGTAGTTATATTCTTGTACATAGGAGCAGTATTATAGTAGTTATATTCGTGTACATAGGAGCAGTATTATAGTAGTTATATTCTTGTACATAGGAGCAGTATTATATCAGTTAGAATCTTGAACATAGGGACAGTATTATAGTAGTTATATTCTTGTACATATGAGAAGTATCATAGTAGTTATATTCTTGTACATATGAGCAGTATTGTAGTAGTTATATTCTTGTACATAGGAGCAGTATTATAGTAGTTATATTCTTGTACATAGGAGCAGTATTATAGTAGTTATATTCGTGTACATAGGAGCAGTATTATAGTAGTTATATTCTTGTACATAGGGCCAGTATTATACTAGTTATATTCTTGTACATATGAGCAGTATTATAGAAGTTATATTCTTGTACATAGGGACAGTATTATAGTAGTTATATTCTTGTACACAGGAGCAGTATTATAGTAGTTATATTCTTGTACATAGGAGCAGTATTATAGCAGTTATATTCTTGTACACAGGAGCAGTATTATAGAAGTTATATTTTTGTACATAGGAGCAGTATTATAGTAGTTATATTCTTGTACATAGGAGCAGTATTATAGTAGTTATATTCTTGTACATAGGAGCAGTATTATAGTAGCTATATTCTTGTACATATGAGCAGTATTATAGTAGTTATATTCTTGTACATATGAGCAGTATTATAGTAGTTATATTCTTGTACATATGAGCAGTATTATAGTAGTTATATTCTTGTACATAGGAGCAGTATTATAGTAGTTATATTCGTGTACATAGGAGCAGTATTATAGTAGTTATATTCTTGTACATAGGAGCAGTATTATATGAGTTAGAATCTTGAACATAGGGACAGTATTATAGTAGTTATATTCTTGTACATATGAGCAGTATTATAGTAGTTATATTCTTGTACATAGGAGCAGTATTATAGTAGCTATATTCTTGTACATATGAGCAGTATTATAGTAGTTATATTCTTGTACATATGAGCAGTATTATAGTAGTTACATTCTTGTACACAGGAGCAGTATTATAGTAGTTATATTCTTGTACATAAAAGCAGTATTATAGTAGTTATATTCTTGTACATAGGAGCAGTATTATAGTAGTTATATTCTTGTACATATGAGCAGTATTATAGTAGTTATATTTTGTACATATGAGCAGTATTATAGTAGTTATATTCTTGTACATAGGAGCAGTATTATAGTAGCTATATTCTTGTACATATGAGCAGTATTATAGTAGTTATATTCTTGTACATATGAGCAGTATTATAGTAGTTATATTCTTGTACATATGAGCAGTATTATAGTAGTTATATTCTTGTACATAGGAGCAGTATTATAGTAGTTATATTCGTGTACATAGGAGCAGTATTATAGTAGTTATATTCTTGTACATAGGAGCAGTATTATATGAGTTAGAATCTTGAACATAGGGACAGTATTATAGTAGTTATATTCTTGTACATATGAGAAGTATCATAGTAGTTATATTCTTGTACATATGAGCAGTATTATAGTAGTTATATTCTTGTACATATGAGCAGTATTATAGTAGTTATATTCTTGTACATAGGAGCAGTATTATAGTAGTTATATTCTTGTACATAGGAGCAGTATTATAGTAGTTATATTCGTGTACATAGGAGCAGTATTATAGTAGTTATATTCTTGTACATAGGGACAGTATTATACTAGTTATATTCTTGTACACAGGAGCAGTATTATAGTAGTTATATTCTTGTACATATGAGCAGTATTATAGTAGTTATATTCTTGTACATAGGGACAGTATTATAGCAGTTATATTCTTGTACACAGGAGCAGTATTATAGTAGTTATATTCTTGTACATAGGAGCAGTATTATAGTAGTTATATTGTTGTACATAGGAGCAGTATTATAGTAGTTATATTCTTGTACATAGGAGCAGTATTATAGTAGTTATATTCTTGTACATAGGAGCAGTATTATAGTAGCTATATTCTTGTACATATGAGCAGTAATATAGTAGTTATATTCTTGTACATATGAGCAGTATTATAGTACTTACATTCTTGTACACAGGAGCAGTATTATAGTAGTTATATTCTTGTACATATGAGCAGTATTATAGTAGTTATATTCTTGTACATAGGAGCAGTATTATAGTAGTTATATTTTTGTACATAGGGAGCAGTATTATAGTAGTTATATTCGTGTACATATGAGCAGTATTATAGTAGTTATATTCTTGTACATATGAGCAGTATTATAGTAGTTATATTCTTGTACATAGGAGCAGTATTATAGTAGTTATATTCTTGTACATATGAGCAGTATTATAGTAGTTATTTTCTTGTACATATGAGCAGTATTATAATAGTTATATTCTTGTACATAGGAGCAGTATTATAGTGGCTATATTCTTGTACATATGAGCAGTATTATAGTAGTTATATTCTTGTACATATGAGCAGTATTATAGTAGTTATATTCTTGTACATATGAGCAGTATTATAGTAGCTATATTCTTGTACATAGGAGCAGTATTATAGTAGTTATATTCGTGTACATAGGAGCAGTATTATAGTAGTTATATTCTTGTACATAGGAGCAGTATTATATCAGTTAGAATCTTGAACATAGGGACAGTATTATAGTAGTTATATTCTTGTACATATGAGAAGTATCATAGTAGTTATATTCTTGTACATATGAGCAGTATTATAGTAGTTATATTCTTGTACATATGAGCAGTATTATAGTAGTTATATTCTTGTACATAGGAGCAGTATTATAGTAGTTATATTCTTGTACATAGGAGCAGTATTATAGTAGTTATATTCGTGTACATAGGAGCAGTATTATAGTAGTTATATTCTTGTACATAGGGCCAGTATTATACTAGTTATATTCTTGTACATATGAGCAGTATTATAGTAGTTATATTCTTGTACATAGGGGCAGTATTATAGTAGTTATATTCTTGTACATAGGGACAATATTATAGTAGTTATATTCTTGTACATAGGAACAGTATTATAGTAGTTATATTCTTGTACACAGGAGCAGTATTATAGTAGTTATATTCTTGTACATAGGGGCAGTATTATAGTAGTTATATTCTTGTACATAGGAGCAGTATTATAGTAGTTATATTCGTGTACATAGGAGCAGTATTATAGTAGTTATATTCTTGTACATAGGGGCAGTATTATAGTAGTTATTTTCTTGTACATAGGAGCAGTATTATAGTAGTTATATTCTTTTACATAGGAGCAGTATTATAGTAGTTATATTCTTGTACATAGGGACAGTATTATACTAGTTATATTCTTGTACACAGGAGCAGTATTATAGTAGTTATATTCTTGTACCTAGGGACAGTATTATAGTAGTTATATTCTTGCACACAGGAGCAGTATTATAGTAGTTATATTCCTATACATATGGGAAGTATTATAGTAGTTATATTCTTGTACATAGGGAGCAGTATTATAGTAGTTATATTCGTGTACATATGAGCAGTATTATAGTAGTTTTATTCTTTTACATATGAGCAGTATTATAGTAGTTATATTCTTGTACATATGAGCAGTATTATAGTAGTTATATTCTTGTACATAGGGACAGTATTATAGTAGTTATATTCTTGTACATATAAGCAGAATTATAGTAGTTATATTCTTGTTCATATGAGCAGTATTATAGTAGTTATATTCTTGTACATAGGAACAGTATTATAGTAGTTATATTCTTGTACATAGGAACAGTATTATAGTAGTTATATTCTTGTACACTGGAGCAGTATTATAGTAGTTATATTCTTGTACATAGGGGCAGTATTATAGTAGTTATATTCTTGTACATAGGAGCAGTATTATAGTAGTTATATTCATGTACATAGGAGCAGTATTATAGTAGTTATATTCTTGTACATAGGGGCAGTATTATAGTAGTTATATTCTTGTACATATGAGCAGTATTATAGTAGTTATATTCTTGTACATAGGGAGCAGTATTATAGTAGTTAAATTCTTTTACATATGAGCAGTATTATAGTAGTTATATTCTTGTACATATGAGCAGTATTATAGTAGTTATATTCATGTACATAGGAGCAGTATTATAGTAGTTATATTCTTGTACATAGGGACAGTATTATAGTAGTTATATTCTTGTACATATGAGCAGTATTATAGTAGTTATATTCTTGTACATAGGGAGCAGTATTATAGTAGTTAAATTCTTTTACATATGAGCAGTATTATAGTAGTTATATTCTTGTACATATGAGCAGTATTATAGTAGTTATATTCTTGTACATAGGGACAGTATTATAGTAGTTATATTCTTGTACATATGAGCAGAATTATAGTAGTTATATTCTTGTACATATGAGCAGTATTATAGTAGTTATATTCTTGTACACAGGAGCAGTATTATAGTAGTTATATTCTTGTACATAGGAACAGTATTATAGTAGTTATATTCCTGTACATAGGAACAGTACTATAGTAGTTATATTCTTGTACATAGGAACAGTATTATAGTAGTTATATTCTTGTACATAGGGGCAGTATTATAGTAGTTATATTCTTGTACATAGGAGCAGTATTATAGTAGTTATATTCGTGTACATAGGAGCAGTATTATAGTAGTTATATTCTTGTACATAGGGGCAGTATTATAGTAGTTATTTTCTTGTACATAGGAGCAGTATTATAGTAGTTATATTCTTTTACATAGGAGCAGTATTATAGTAGTTATATTCTTGTACATAGGCAGCAGTATTATAGTAGTTATATTCTTGTACATAGGGACAGTATTATACTAGTTATATTCTTGTACACAGGAGCAGTATTATAGTAGTTATATTCTTGTACCTAGGGACAGTATTATAGTAGTTATATTCTTGCACACAGGAGCAGTATTATAGTAGTTATATTCCTATACATATGGGAAGTATTATAGTAGTTATATTCTTGTACATAGGGAGCAGTATTATAGTAGTTATATTCGTGTACATATGAGCAGTATTATAGTAGTTTTATTCTTTTACATATGAGCAGTATTATAGTAGTTATATTCTTGTACATATGAGCAGTATTATAGTAGTTATATTCTTGTACATAGGGACAGTATTATAGTAGTTATATTCTTGTACATATGAGCAGAATTATAGTAGTTATATTCTTGTTCATATGAGCAGTATTATAGTAGTTATATTCTTGTACATAGGAACAGTATTATAGTAGTTATATTCTTGTACATAGGAACAGTATTATAGTAGTTATATTCTTGTACACTGGAGCAGTATTATAGTAGTTATATTCTTGTACATAGGGGCAGTATTATAGTAGTTATATTCTTGTACATAGGAGCAGTATTATAGTAGTTATATTCATGTACATAGGAGCAGTATTATAGTAGTTATATTCTTGTACATAGGGGCAGTATTATAGTAGTTATATTCTTGTACATAGTAATACTGCTCATATGAGCAGTATTATAGTAGTTATATTCTTGTACATATGAGCAGTATTATAGTAGTTATATTCTTGTACATATGAGCAGTATTATAGTAGTTATATTCTTGTACATATGAGCAGTATTATAGTAGTTATATTCTTGTACATAGGAGCAGTATTATAGTAGTTATATTCGTGTACATAGGAGCAGTATTATAGTAGTTATATTCTTGTACATAGGAGCAGTATTATATGAGTTAGAATCTTGAACATAGGGACAGTATTATAGTAGTTATATTCTTGTACATATGAGCAGTATTATAGTAGTTATATTCTTGTACATAGGAGCAGTATTATAGTAGCTATATTCTTGTACATATGAGCAGTATTATAGTAGTTATATTCTTGTACATATGAGCAGTATTATAGTAGTTACATTCTTGTACACAGGAGCAGTATTATAGTAGTTATATTCTTGTACATAAAAGCAGTATTATAGTAGTTATATTCTTGTACATAGGAGCAGTATTATAGTAGTTATATTCTTGTACATATGAGCAGTATTATAGTAGTTATATTTTGTACATATGAGCAGTATTATAGTAGTTATATTCTTGTACATAGGAGCAGTATTATAGTAGCTATATTCTTGTACATATGAGCAGTATTATAGTAGTTATATTCTTGTACATATGAGCAGTATTATAGTAGTTATATTCTTGTACATATGAGCAGTATTATAGTAGTTATATTCTTGTACATAGGAGCAGTATTATAGTAGTTATATTCGTGTACATAGGAGCAGTATTATAGTAGTTATATTCTTGTACATAGGAGCAGTATTATATGAGTTAGAATCTTGAACATAGGGACAGTATTATAGTAGTTATATTCTTGTACATATGAGAAGTATCATAGTAGTTATATTCTTGTACATATGAGCAGTATTATAGTAGTTATATTCTTGTACATATGAGCAGTATTATAGTAGTTATATTCTTGTACATAGGAGCAGTATTATAGTAGTTATATTCTTGTACATAGGAGCAGTATTATAGTAGTTATATTCGTGTACATAGGAGCAGTATTATAGTAGTTATATTCTTGTACATAGGGACAGTATTATACTAGTTATATTCTTGTACACAGGAGCAGTATTATAGTAGTTATATTCTTGTACATATGAGCAGTATTATAGTAGTTATATTCTTGTACATAGGGACAGTATTATAGCAGTTATATTCTTGTACACAGGAGCAGTATTATAGTAGTTATATTCTTGTACATAGGAGCAGTATTATAGTAGTTATATTGTTGTACATAGGAGCAGTATTATAGTAGTTATATTCTTGTACATAGGAGCAGTATTATAGTAGTTATATTCTTGTACATAGGAGCAGTATTATAGTAGCTATATTCTTGTACATATGAGCAGTAATATAGTAGTTATATTCTTGTACATATGAGCAGTATTATAGTACTTACATTCTTGTACACAGGAGCAGTATTATAGTAGTTATATTCTTGTACATATGAGCAGTATTATAGTAGTTATATTCTTGTACATAGGAGCAGTATTATAGTAGTTATATTTTTGTACATAGGGAGCAGTATTATAGTAGTTATATTCGTGTACATATGAGCAGTATTATAGTAGTTATATTCTTGTACATATGAGCAGTATTATAGTAGTTATATTCTTGTACATAGGAGCAGTATTATAGTAGTTATATTCTTGTACATATGAGCAGTATTATAGTAGTTATTTTCTTGTACATATGAGCAGTATTATAATAGTTATATTCTTGTACATAGGAGCAGTATTATAGTGGCTATATTCTTGTACATATGAGCAGTATTATAGTAGTTATATTCTTGTACATATGAGCAGTATTATAGTAGTTATATTCTTGTACATATGAGCAGTATTATAGTAGCTATATTCTTGTACATAGGAGCAGTATTATAGTAGTTATATTCGTGTACATAGGAGCAGTATTATAATAGTTATATTCTTGTACATAGGAGCAGTATTATATCAGTTAGAATCTTGAACATAGGGACAGTATTATAGTAGTTATATTCTTGTACATATGAGAAGTATCATAGTAGTTATATTCTTGTACATATGAGCAGTATTATAGTAGTTATATTCTTGTACATATGAGCAGTATTATAGTAGTTATATTCTTGTACATAGGAGCAGTATTATAGTAGTTATATTCTTGTACATAGGAGCAGTATTATAGTAGTTATATTCGTGTACATAGGAGCAGTATTATAGTAGTTATATTCTTGTACATATGAGCAGTATTATAGTAGTTATATTCTTGTACATATGAGAAGTATCATAGTAGTTATATTCTTGTACATATGAGCAGTATTATAGTAGTTATATTCTTGTACATATGAGCAGTATTATAGTAGTTATATTCTTGTACATAGGAGCAGTATTATAGTAGTTATATTCTTGTACATAGGAGCAGTATTATAGTAGTTATATTCGTGTACATAGGAGCAGTATTATAGTAGTTATATTCTTGTACATAGGGCCAGTATTATACTAGTTATATTCTTGTACATATGAGCAGTATTATAGTAGTTATATTCTTGTACATAGGGGCAGTATTATAGTAGTTATATTCTTGTACATAGGGACAGTATTATAGTAGTTATATTCTTGTACATAGGAACAGTATTATAGTAGTTATATTCTTGTACACAGGAGCAGTATTATAGTAGTTATATTCTTGTACATAGGGGCAGTATTATAGTAGTTATATTCTTGTACATAGGAGCAGTATTATAGTAGTTATATTCGTGTACATAGGAGCAGTATTATAGTAGTTATATTCTTGTACATAGGGGCAGTATTATAGTAGTTATTTTCTTGTACATAGGAGCAGTATTATAGTAGTTATATTCTTTTACATAGGAGCAGTATTATAGTAGTTATATTCTTGTACATAGGGACAGTATTATACTAGTTATATTCTTGTACACAGGAGCAGTATTATAGTAGTTATATTCTTGTACCTAGGGACAGTATTATAGTAGTTATATTCTTGCACACAGGAGCAGTATTATAGTAGTTATATTCCTATACATATGGGAAGTATTATAGTAGTTATATTCTTGTACATAGGGAGCAGTATTATAGTAGTTATATTCGTGTACATATGAGCAGTATTATAGTAGTTTTATTCTTTTACATATGAGCAGTATTATAGTAGTTATATTCTTGTACATATGAGCAGTATTATAGTAGTTATATTCTTGTACATAGGGACAGTATTATAGTAGTTATATTCTTGTACATATGAGCAGAATTATAGTAGTTATATTCTTGTTCATATGAGCAGTATTATAGTAGTTATATTCTTGTACATAGGAACAGTATTATAGTAGTTATATTCTTGTACATAGGAACAGTATTATAGTAGTTATATTCTTGTACACTGGAGCAGTATTATAGTAGTTATATTCTTGTACATAGGGGCAGTATTATAGTAGTTATATTCTTGTACATAGGAGCAGTATTATAGTAGTTATATTCATGTACATAGGAGCAGTATTATAGTAGTTATATTCTTGTACATAGGGGCAGTATTATAGTAGTTATATTCTTGTACATATGAGCAGTATTATAGTAGTTATATTCTTGTACATAGGGAGCAGTATTATAGTAGTTAAATTCTTTTACATATGAGCAGTATTATAGTAGTTATATTCTTGTACATATGAGCAGTATTATAGTAGTTATATTCATGTACATAGGAGCAGTATTATAGTAGTTATATTCTTGTACATAGGGACAGTATTATAGTAGTTATATTCTTGTACATATGAGCAGTATTATAGTAGTTATATTCTTGTACATAGGGAGCAGTATTATAGTAGTTAAATTCTTTTACATATGAGCAGTATTATAGTAGTTATATTCTTGTACATATGAGCAGTATTATAGTAGTTATATTCTTGTACATAGGGACAGTATTATAGTAGTTATATTCTTGTACATATGAGCAGAATTATAGTAGTTATATTCTTGTACATATGAGCAGTATTATAGTAGTTATATTCTTGTACACAGGAGCAGTATTATAGTAGTTATATTCTTGTACATAGGAACAGTATTATAGTAGTTATATTCCTGTACATAGGAACAGTACTATAGTAGTTATATTCTTGTACATAGGAACAGTATTATAGTAGTTATATTCTTGTACATAGGGGCAGTATTATAGTAGTTATATTCTTGTACATAGGAGCAGTATTATAGTAGTTATATTCGTGTACATAGGAGCAGTATTATAGTAGTTATATTCTTGTACATAGGGGCAGTATTATAGTAGTTATTTTCTTGTACATAGGAGCAGTATTATAGTAGTTATATTCTTTTACATAGGAGCAGTATTATAGTAGTTATATTCTTGTACATAGGCAGCAGTATTATAGTAGTTATATTCTTGTACATAGGGACAGTATTATACTAGTTATATTCTTGTACACAGGAGCAGTATTATAGTAGTTATATTCTTGTACCTAGGGACAGTATTATAGTAGTTATATTTTTGCACACAGGAGCAGTATTATAGTAGTTATATTCCTATACATATGGGAAGTATTATAGTAGTTATATTCTTGTACATAGGGAGCAGTATTATAGTAGTTATATTCGTGTACATATGAGCAGTATTATAGTAGTTTTATTCTTTTACATATGAGCAGTATTATAGTAGTTATATTCTTGTACATATGAGCAGTATTATAGTAGTTATATTCTTGTACATAGGGACAGTATTATAGTAGTTATATTCTTGTACATATGAGCAGAATTATAGTAGTTATATTCTTGTTCATATGAGCAGTATTATAGTAGTTATATTCTTGTACATAGGAACAGTATTATAGTAGTTATATTCTTGTACATAGGAACAGTATTATAGTAGTTATATTCTTGTACACTGGAGCAGTATTATAGTAGTTATATTCTTGTACATAGGGGCAGTATTATAGTAGTTATATTCTTGTACATAGGAGCAGTATTATAGTAGTTATATTCATGTACATAGGAGCAGTATTATAGTAGTTATATTCTTGTACATAGGGGCAGTATTATAGTAGTTATATTCTTGTACATAGTAATACTGCTCATATGAGCAGTATTATAGTAGTTATATTCTTGTACACAGGAGCAGTATTATAGTAGTTATATTCGTGTACATAGGAGCAGTATTATAGTAGTTATATTCGTGTACATATGAGCAGTATTATAGTAGTTATATTCTTGTACATATGAGCAGTATTATAGTATTTATATTCTTGTACATATGAGCAGTATTATAGTAGTTATATTCTTGTACATAGGGACAGTATTTTAGTAGTCATATTTTTGTACATAGGGAGCAGTATTATAGTAGTTATATTCATGTACATATGAGCAGTATTATAGTAGTTATATTCTTGTACATATGAGCAGTATTATAGTAGTTATATTCTTGTACATATGAGCAGTATTATAGTAGTTATATTCTTGTACATAGGGACAGTATTATAGTAGTCATATTTTTGTACATAGGGAGCAGTATTATAGTAGTTATATTCGTGTACATATGAGCAGTATTATAGTAGTTATATTCTTGTACATATGAGCAGTATTATAGTATTTATATTCTTGTACACAGGAGCAGTATTATAGTAGTTATATTCTTGTACATAGGAGCAGTATTATAGTAGTTATATTCGTGTACATAGGAGCAGTATTATAGTAGTTATATTCTTGTACATAGGGACAGTATTATACTAGTTATATTCTTGTACACAGGAGCAGTATTATAGTAGTTATATTCTTGTACATATGAGCAGTATTATAGTAGTTATATTCTTGTACATAGGGACAGTATTATAGTAGTTATATTCTTGTACATAGGAGCAGTATTATAGCAGTTATATTCTTGTACATAGGAGCAGTATTATAGTAGTTATATTCTTGTACATAGGAGCAGTATTATAGTAGTTATATTCTTGTACATAGGAGCAGTATTATAGTAGCTATATTCTTGTACATATGAGCAGTATTATAGTACTTATATTCTTGTACATATGAGCAGTATTATAGTAGTTACATTCTTGTATATATGAGCAGTATTATAGTAGTTATATTCTTGTACATATGAGCAGTATTATAGTAGTTATATTCTTGTACATATGAGCAGTATTATAGTAGTTATATTCTTGTACATAGGAGCAGTATTATAGTAGTTATATTCTTGTACATATGAGCAGTATTATAGTATTTATATTCTTGTACATATGAGCAGTATTATACTAGTTATATTCTTGTACATAGGCAGCAGTATTATAGTAGTTATATTCTTGTACATAGGGACAGTATTATAGTAGTTATATTCTTGTACATAGGGGGCAGTATTATAGTAGTTATATTCTTGTACATAGGAACAGTATTATAGTAGTTATATTCTTGTACATATGAGCAGTATTATAGTAGTTATATTCTTGTACATATGAGCAGTATTATAGTATTTATATTCTTGTACATATGAGCAGTATTATACTAGTTATATTCTTGTACATAGGCAGCAGTATTATAGTAGTTATATTCTTGTACATAGGGACAGTATTATAGTAGTTATATTCTTGTTCATATGAGCAGTATTATAGTAGTTATATTCTTGTACATAGGAACAGTATTATAGTAGTTATATTCTTGTACATAGGAACAGTATTATAGTAGTTATATTCTTGTACACTGGAGCAGTATTATAGTAGTTATATTCTTGTACATAGGGGCAGTATTATAGTAGTTATATTCTTGTACATAGGAGCAGTATTATAGTAGTTATATTCATGTACATAGGAGCAGTATTATAGTAGTTATATTCTTGTACATAGGGGCAGTATTATAGTAGTTATATTCTTGTACATAGGGGCAATTTTTATTATAAAACAAACAAATACAATTATAAAAACACAAAATTGCCCGAAGAAAACACAAATCACTGCATTCTGCAGTCACATATACAAAAGCACTAAATAATCACATTACATGCATAAATAAATGATGAATTCCACCGTTAGCAGAGAGAGAGGAAAAAAAAACAAAAAAAAAAAAAAAAAACACCATATCTCCTAACTGAACCTCACATTCCTCCATAATGTGGCGTTCCTCTGACTCCTTCCAATTTCTATGGTTTTGATCCACCGGAGCTCCGACATAACCTGATCGGCTGCAGCGGTGTGATCAAATGGCTCATTGTGCAGCGATACCCGGGTCCTCATGTGCCAGTGGTAGTACTTGATGACACTAATTATGATATACATGGTCTCTCTGTCGATATTACTGACATTTGAGGGGACACCGTACACTATGTCAGGATACTTTAGGGTCCGCAGTCTGGGGATTTGGAGACGATCGGACACTTCCTCCCGGATCTTCCTTCCTCCCCAGCAATCACATATAAAGTGATCCATAGTCTCCTCCTGCCGACAACCAAGGGGACAGGTCCGATCAGAGACGCTCAGAAACTTCAGATTCCCCCGGACAAAGAGCCGACTATGGAGCGAAAGCCAAGTAATATCAAACAGTTTGGAAGGAAGTCGTCTCCCGTTCAGGAACCTGAGACTGTCCTGAAGGGTGGTCGTGACACAGTCCCTCAGGGCCAGTGGAGAATGGAAGAAGGTCCCACATATCCGAGCATACAGGTCTCTTCTCGTGTTGCTCTCAATGTAAGACCTCTCCAGTCCCCACTTCCTGACACACTTCAGACCATAGTCCAAATACTGGGGGAGGTGGTCACCCGTCCATCTCCTCCTCTTGAGACTGCCGCCTCGCACCCAAGACTCTGCAAAAGGCAATATCCAGTACCTGATACTATTCACCCACAGGGAGCTACTGTTTGAGTCCATGTTCCCAAAATTCACCTTCAGAAACAAGGAGTCAAAGAAAACCCTTGGATTCAACATATCCAGCCCCCCCTCTCTCCGCTGTAAGTACGTTACTCCCCTCTTTATGAGGTTCAGCCTATTCCCCCACAAGAGCTGGAAGAACAGGCTGAAGAGCCTCGCTGAGAAAGGCTCTGGCAAAGGGAAAATGACAGAGACATACAAAAACACGGGGACCAGGTAAGTCTTCAACATAGTGACCCTTTCTCTGTAGGTCAGCCTCCAGTTCTTCCATCGCTGAACCTTCACATTTCCGGTTTCCAATTTCTCCTCCCAATTTAGCCTGGCATTATCATCCCTCCCGAATTTAACCCCTAGGATCTTAATATGGGTGGAGGCATTGGCAAACTGCGGCAGATCAAAGCCGGGATCAGTGTCTAATGTCCACAGAGCTTGACTCTTCTCAAGGTTGACCAGAGACCCGGAGGCCTCTGAGTAGCTTCTGATGGACGCAGATAACATCTGCACCTCATGAGGATTGGAGATCACCAACGTCACATCATCCGCATAGGCAACAACATTCAGAGGCAAGCAGTGGGGGACCGACACCCCCCGAAAATCGCACTCCTGCAGTGACCTCAGAAACGGGTCCAGGGCAAAAACATACAGGAGTGGACTCAATGGGCAGCCCTGTCTCACCCCTGCCTCAACTCCAAAAGTGTCACCCTGCCAACCATTAATCAGAGGAAAGCTCACCGCCTCTCTGTACAGTGTCTTCAGCCAATACACAAATTTTCCCGGAATACCGTACTTTGACAAAGTCGCCCACAGATAGTCATGATCAACCCTGTCAAAGGCTTTAGCCTGGTCCAGACTCACAACATATCTCCCACACCGCTGAGCTTTACATCTCTCGAACATCTCCCGTATCGAGATGACTGCTCCAGAGATGTTCCGCCCTTTTACTGTGCCAACTGAGAGCCTGCCAACAGTGCCGGAGACAAACAAACTAATCTAGAAAAGAGGATCTTTGCCAGAATCTTCCTGTCCACATTCAGGAGGGCAATCGGCCTCCAGTTCCTGATGTCGCTCGGCTCTTTACCCTTAGACAGCAGAACCAACGAGGAGACTCTCATGGATGGAGGCATCAGGTGAGTTTCTAGGCAATTGCTATACACATCCACAAGGATTGGAGCCAGGAGGTCTCTAAATTTCTTATAAAACTCTGCTGTAATACCATCTGGACCTGGTGCCTTCTTCAGACATAATTTATCAATAGCCTCCTTAACTTCCTCCACCGTTAATTCTGCTGTCAAAGGAGAAAAGTCCAGATCATTAGTATCAGGCACTGGAGTTGCCTCCAAGAATTGAGCCATCTTATCTCTATCCAAAACCTTCCTCTGAAACAAGTCAGCATAGTAAGATCTCACCACCCCCAGGATACCCTCCCGTGAATCCTGCAATACACCCTGGGAATCAGTGAGACCTGTGACCATTTTCTTGGCCACCCTCTCCCTGCAATTCTCAAACGGATCAGGGGCCCCTAAGGACCCATAATCTCGCTCAAGAACCAGGGAGGTGTACCTACTGTACTGATACTGCCTTATCTCAGATTTCAGCCGGTTAATCCTTACTCTGTCATCCCCACCCGCCGAATACAATGACTCCAATTCTTTACGCAGTCTTAGGTACTGGCTGTACTTATTCCTCCCTTTATTAACTGACAGTCTCTGCAAGAGGGATCTGATATCCTCCTTGACGTCCTCCCACCAGTCAGTCATGTTGTCATAGAAGTCAGCCCTGTCTAGATGAAGCTCCATAAGGGAGTGGATACGACTCTGGACATAAACATCATCCAGGAGACTGGAATTAAGCCTCCACAACCCTCTACCAATGTCCGGACGGGTAGAGACCCCTAGGCACAAGCACAAAGCGAGGTGATCAGAGTAAGGGACGACCTTCTCACTCAGGGCGCCAACAGCCTCAGTAGGACTCACAAACACAAAATCTATCCTACTGCTTCTGTTGGAACAAGAATATGTGAACTTAGGCTGCCGACCTCCCTGTGTGAAAGCGTCAGTCAGCCCTGCCTGTGTTATGATGTCCTGTAGGACCTTACCATCCCTGGTCACTGTCCTGCCTGAGGAACTGTCACCTGATGTCAGTATCGCATTAAAGTCCCCCGCAATCACCACTGGAAGAGAAGTGAAGAGGTAAGGCTTGACGTCATTATAAAGCTGGATCCTGTCAGTCACCGTCTGTGGCCCATAGATGTTAATAAGCCGGAGTCGCCTACCATGGATAGTGACTTCCAGAACCAGACACCTCCCCATGACCACCTCCGTCATCCTATGAACAGTCACGTCATTGGTGCTAAACAGGACAGCGACCCCGGCGTAAGGCTCCACAGCCAGTGACCAGAATGATGGACCGGACCGCCATTCCCTCTCAGCCTCCCTCATAAGCCCCAGAGATGTCAGTCGCGTCTCCTGCAGGAAGATGACATCAGTGCCCAGGTATCGTAGATGTTCATATACCGTATGTCTCGTCCTCCTCACCTTAATACTATTCACATTACTCGAGGTTACTGTTAATGAGAACCCGGCCATCACAACACAATATAAAAGGAGCAGAGTAACAGCCATCATCATGAATCAAAGATGTTCTGTCCACCACTGGTGTCCATGTCAGTCTCTACCTGAGGGTCTACAGAAATGGGCTTCCGCTTTGGCGGGGGATGGTCCTCTACGTCCCTGTCACACTCGTCCTCAAGTTTCCCCAACTCTTCCTCATAATCATTATCATTTGATTCAGATAAAGCCCCATACTTGTTGGACACGACCATCACACCTGCAGAGCTCTGGACCTTCTTACTAGCTCTGTCATATTCTGCCTCAGGTTTACGGGAGGACGTGTTCTTTTTCTTCCGTTCATTCTCATTAATGCTCCAGTCATCAGATACAGACAGTGATGCTGAAGGGGGGGCTACCGGAGGCGGCTGCACCTGAGGGATGACCTCCATGTTCCCTTCTGCACCCTCCGTACCCTGCTGCTCTGGTGTTACATGAGTAGACTCCCGGGGGACATCTGAGCTGATCAGTACCTCTCCCGACATTGAATCCTCCTCCTAAGCCTCTGCCACTACCTCCTGAGCGTCTGCCACTACCTCCCGAGTCTCTGCCGCTACCTCCCGAGCCTCTGCCGCTACCTCCTGAGCCTCTGCCGCTACCTCCTGAGCCTCTGCCGCTACCTCCTGAGCCTCTGCCGCTACCATCACATCCTCATCAGGGAAGACTCTACA
Organism: Anomaloglossus baeobatrachus; assembly: GCF_048569485.1. Taxonomy (NCBI): domain Eukaryota; kingdom Metazoa; phylum Chordata; class Amphibia; order Anura; family Aromobatidae; genus Anomaloglossus; species Anomaloglossus baeobatrachus. The sequence goes on along the minus strand of NC_134360.1, from coordinate 54,473,487 downwards.
GATGTTGTGCCAGGGATCTGGACAGTCCCTGTGAGGGTGGCCCATCTTACCACAGAGGTTGCACCTGATGTCCCAGCAGTCTGCAGCGATATGGCCGATTTCCCCACACAGGCTGCACTTCCCCACAGTACAGTCATTGGCCAGATGACCTGTTTTACCACATCTGAAGCACTTTCGGGACTGCCCGGGATAGTAAATTCTGCCCTTCTCCCTCCCAATGAAGAAGGAGTTGGGTAAGGCTGCATGCGCATGCTGCAGTTTTTTCTGCACACAAACTGCAACCAAAACTGCACCTTGTCGCAGAGAGTCGGGAAATGTCCCAAAAAATGCTTGTAATGTAGGTGCGTTTTGTGGTGCGTTTTTGGTGCATTGTTGTCATTGCGTTTTTTTAAAGGAAAAACAAAATATGATAGGAAAGGATAATGGATAGATAGGTAGAATAGATTATATATGAAAAAATAGAAAGAATAGCTAGATGGATAGATAGATAATAAGAACATATAGATTAGATAATAAGAAAGAATACATAGAAAAAAATAATAGAATAGCTTCATAGAGGGATAGCCAGCTTGGTTAGGTTTTTTTTCTTTTTTTGGGGTAAAAAAAATAACATGGGGTCCCCCCCATTTTTCATATCCTGCACAGGAACAGCAGCAGCTGCAGGCTGTAACCCCCAGCTCTCTGCTGTGCCTTGGCTGGTTATGAAAAATAGAGGGGATTCCACCCCTTTTTTTAATTATTTGATTTATTAAAAAAAAGACGTGGGATCCCCTCATTTTTCTAATACCAGCCAAGGTGCAGCAGACAACAGGGGGCTGATATTATTAGGGTGGGAAGGACCATCGTTATTTGGCCCTTTCCAGCCTAACAATAGCAGCCCACAGCCGCCCCAGAAGTGGCGGATCCATAAGATGCACCAATTCTGGCGCTAGACCCGACTCTTCTCGTTGCCCTGGTGCGGAGGGAATCGGGGTAATAAGAAGTTTATGGCAGCAGCCCATAGCTGCCACTAAGCCCTAGGTTAGTGATGTCATGCGTCTATGAGACACCCCACATCACTAATCTGTAATTTCCAGCTCTCGTTCAGGGTAACGTGATATATGGAGACAGGATGACAGATCGCAGCCCCTCATTACTGCAAGAGACTGAGCGCCCTGACCGGGAGCACACACTGGGTGCAAACTGCACCCCATACAAGAAAGAGCTCACCCCATGGGATGGATATGTGAAGCCCCGCAGGTGTGGTTGTGTCGGTGCATTACCTTCAGGGACTCCACGTGGTGGGACGGTTCTGGTCACAGGTAGGGAACCTTCTTGCGATTGTCGTGACACCACTCTCGGAATTGCGGTCAGGGGGACCGCCACTGCGGGTTAAAGGGTGCCTGGGGCTGATGGTGGGTGCAGTCAGATGTAGTGGCCTCCCGAGAGTGAGGCAAGCCCCAGGGCCCTGTGTAGGTGTGTGGAACCACAAGGTGCAGAATAACTCAACACAAGCAGAATGTCTTTCCGGGGTTTTACTCACTGTTGATGGCAGGGTGAGTAACCCGGGCGTAGCTGGGATGAACCAGGCTGGAACCAGGCGTGCTTCAGGCTGACTTGTGAGGGTGGCTACTGACTCGCCTTCCTTAGCCCTTTTGTTGTTTGTGGTAACCCCGACTTGCAGTCCCTATTTGGGTCACGCAGGGAAGTTGCTGCTCCCCTCGTTTCGGCCCGTTTGCTTGTAGCCTGGACCAGGTCACTCCGGCTGCTTGCCTCCTGTGAGCTATGGGCCCTCACTTTGCTACGTGGCTGTGGACCCTGTGGTGTCGTCTTGGGGGTTTGAAGTGCTCCCTCAGGCAGGTTTGGCAGAAGAAAGCTAGATCTATCTCTGCACTGGGACCTGTTACCCCTTCGGGCCTGGTACCTCCCTGGCAGTCCTCTTACTCTTCACTCCGTTGCTCTCTCTTTAGCCTTGGGTGGATTTCGGGTGGCACTACCAGGTGACCGGTCTCCCCCGTCAGTAGTCACTGCGCAGACGCTGTTAGACTGCAACAGCTCCAGGGTCTGCTTCTGCTCTCCCTGAGCTGCACACTAAACCGGCTCATTTGTGGGTTCTCCACTGCTGCTCCTGTCTGAGCTCCACTTCCACACTCCTCTCTCCTCAACTCCCTGCTCCAGACTCCTCACTCCCTCTCTTCCTCTTTCCCCTTTGTGCCTGCCTGCGCCACCTAGCAACCAGGCTCTCTACCACACCCCTTGAGTGGACATGGAGGCCACGCCCCCTCCTGGAAGCTCTCAGGAGTCCTCCCAAAGGTATATGTGTGAGACCTGATTACTATGCGCCTGTGTAGTCACACCTCGGTCAGCCTTCTGGATTACCTGTATTGTACTGCCCCCAGCATGGGTGCAGTACTCAGTGGTGCCTGACCTGGTCAGGGGCGCCACAGATACATAGCCCACGAGGAGTGGACACTTCTCCAGCGAGGTGCCTTCTATCCCAAGTGATAGGTGTGACACTAATTAAAAAAAGTTACACTTTGGTGACACAGTATCCTACAACCACCAAATCCTTCTATCAGCACCATAACAAAAGGTGACTGAGCGCCCAGAAAAGTGTCCTTGTGACCAGGATGGTCCCCATGGAGCATTACACTCACTTGAACTAATAGCTGCCCATAACACATTGCCACATATTACCACCACACAGTGCCCGAACAAACTACAATAATGATTATGAATAATGTAGGTGTATCAATAACATATCACAAAGACATAGAAAAAGGACCAGAGGGAATAAGTGGATCTTGTGGAGACTTCTTGGATCTTAAAGCCTGCGAAAAAGTGTGGGAAACACAATTGGACCGGGTGTTTGAAGCTGGAGGGGAGGAGTTACCTTCTTTGAGTTCCAGAACTGCTCTGGATCACATAAACAGCCTTAAATCTATGTTAAATAGAAAAACACGTCTATGGTGGAATGTGGCATTTATGAAGAGGTATCTGGATAGAGGGTTGGTCCCCAGGGGGCTTAGAGTTAGGGTTTTTCCCTCTTTCACCGTCTCGGACGAAACTATTAAAACCAAATGGGAGGAAGCCGCGGCTGGCTGCTCCAGGACTTTCATGCAGCTCCTGATAGAGCTGAATGAAAAGTCCATCAGTGAGCTTGAGACGAAGATTGGGGAGGCCCAGACCATTCTTTCCTCGGAGCTAACCCCAGATGAACTGTCCAAGTATAATGAGTCACTGGACAAAGAGTTCTCGAAATGGGAGAAAGAAATTCTGAATACCAAAACGAAAAAATACTAGCGGGACGTTATGGACTATAAGAACGGCCAAGTTTATCGGTGGCGGGGTGTGTCACATTCTAGAAAAAAACATCATGCTTCAATGGTGTCAATTTCGGCATCATCTATGTCCTCAGTGGATGAAGAGTCCACATCTGATAAAATCAGGAATATGAGACCTAATACCAGAGCCACAAATGCTCGGAACAAACAAGGTATAGGTCCTGGTGGTGGACGTGGGACTCTTCCTCCTGTTCAGAAGAAAGGGGGAGACTCGCACCTTGAGGTAATCAATCTATCCAAACATGTGCTCACCCCTCCTCAGATTGAGGTCCTTAAACTGGGACTGTCGTTTGTCCCCCAGGCTAATTTTAATTTATTTTCAGTGATTAAAGATCTCCATTTATTTTTACGGAAGTTGGTGTTACATAAACTACACCATAAAAAAACTTCAGGCGAGCCATCTTTGTCTACCCTTGAACAGGAAGCCATTGCTACCCTTGAAGAACTGGAGGCGGAGTCCACTTACCATCCATCAGGTAACTTCCCACAACATACCATGCCAAAATCCACCACATTCCCGCCTCTATCACTATGCCCCCCTATCCAGATTTTTGGGGAGTTGGTGACTAGAGATATTCGGCGACTCTCCTTGAAGGGTGGCGGTAATAATCTTACTAGACAGCAACAATCCGCACTCTGGGAGATACAGTCCCTTGATGGCGTGGTTGTTAAATCCGCCGATAAAGGCGGTAATGTGGTGATTTGGCCTGTGGAACTGTACAAAAGGGAGGCATGGCGCCAACTCAGAGATCGGGATGCCTATGAACCTCTCCACCATAATCCCATGCGGAGTTATGCCAATGACCAAGAGGTGATACTGTTACAGACATTTGAAGAGGGAATCATTCCCAAGAAGATCTATGAGGGCCTTTTAGTGAAGTCACCAGTGGTTCCAACTTTCTATCTCCTCCCCAAGGTTCACAAAAACCCAAAGGTGTCTCCGGGACGTCCCATTGTCTCTGGCATGGGTGGGTTGTGCGATGTCACTTGCAAATTTATTGAGCACTACTTGCACCCACTTGTGGAGACATTGCCCTCCCATGTCAGAGACACTTCGGACGTCCTTAGGAGGCTGGAGGGCTTAGTCTTGGAGGAGGATGTACTACTGGTGACCATGGATGTCGAGGCCCTCTACTCTAGCATTGCAAGTAATATGGATAGGTCCCTGTCCGGTCTGATTATGGAGTTGTTGGAGTTTGTGTTGACGCACAACTTCTTCATTTTTCGGGACCGGTTCTTCCTCCAGCGGCACGGCACTGCGATGGGGCGGCTTGTGCGCTGTCCTACGCAAACCTCTTTCTCGGTTTCTGGGAGAGGAAGGTTTTCGGGGGCGGTGTGCTGGCGAGCTCCCATGCGCAGTGCTGGCTTCGCTATATAGACGACATTTTTGTCGTCTGCGGTGAAACTGGTTCTGAACTTGAGGATTTTGTGCGTCGACTCAACTCCAATGACCGGAACGTCTTATTGACTCATCAGATCGGGCCAAGGGTCATTGATTTTCTTGACATCCGGATTTCCATCGAACTGAGTGGCGCCGTATCCACCACCATCTTTCGTAAGTCCACCGCGGTCAATTCCCTCCTCCACGCCACCTCGGGACACCCTAGGTCAACGGTAAATGCAATCCCGACGGGCCAGTTTCTGCTCTTGCGCAGACTGTGCTCTTCGGATTGCTCCTTTGAGGTCGAATCAGGGGATATGAGGGAGAGATTAATAAATAGGGGCTACAGTAGGAGATCTATAAAACGAGGTTATCAGCGGGCCAAATTCTCGAGACGTGACCACCTATTATCTGGGAGAAATATGACAGCAAAATCAACTGGCCCAATAGCCAGATTTATCTCCACCTACTGTAGACAGTGGGAACAGATAAGGGGTGTGTTAAGTAAACACTGGGCAATCCTTCAAACGGAACCTGCCTTTGAGGGATATTTGCCCGATCATCCTATGATGACAGCAAAGAGGGGTAGGAGTCTTAAAGACATGTTAGTGCATAGTCACCATGTTGTGAGGGCACCCCCCCTCTTTGGCTGTGGTCCCCAGCGAATCGGCTGCTATTCATGTGGTTGTTGCCGTGGATGTAAAAATATTATCAGGGCTACTACTTTCTGCTCCGCCGATGGCCTCAGAGAATTTTCAATCCGGGAATATATTTCCTGCAACACATCTGGCGTAATCTATTACGCCACATGTGGTTGCGACAAAATATATATCGGATTGACCTCTCGGGAACTCCGTATCCGTACAAGGGAGCATGTACGCGATATACTGGCAGCCAAGGAGGTTATCAACCCAGAATCCCTCAAGACGATCCCCCGCCACTTCAGGGAGGTCCATAATTGTGACCCAATATCCCTGAAGGTCCGTGGGATTGACAGAGTACATCTTGGGATTCGTGGGGGAGACCTGAAAAAGCGCCTTGCACAAGTGGAGTGTCGGTGGATCTTTTCCCTTGGAACCATGTCCCCGCATGGACTTAATGAACGGCTTACTTTTGCCCCGTTTTTGTAATGACTCAGGTTTTCCCCATATATGACATGTTTTTGTTCTATGGTTGGTCCTCCTTGTGCCGAGGAGAGTTACCCCCATTTTTATATGGTTGGTGCATGTGTCCATATAGCAGTTGTTTACGGCGTGTGGGCAACTGCACTTATAGCATTTTCAGGTTTGTTTTTGTTATCTGTGCAGTGATTTCTGGTTCTCAATTTTAACAGTGGTCTTTTTTGGTTCCTTAGCTTATATTGATCCATCCCCTGTCATTTCCAGCCCCCATCTCCGTGGCCTTGATTCCCACCGGGACATACATCATGGAAGGAGGTGGAAGTTTTTCTAACAAGCAAACCATGAACATGGAGTCCACTACATCGGATCTATTAACAAACATGCATTGCAGCATAACTATATTTATAACTGTTACGTAATTGTGTATGTTTATATGTGTATTTTATATTATATATAACATTGCATTAAGAGCTCTCCGCATGTCTGAATTGTGGTCTCAGCTATGCTTGTTTTCTTCCTCCATTTTTCTCTCTCTTTATTTTTCATACGTCCCGGTTCCAATACCTTACATCTTGTAGCTTCCCCAGCAAACTGTGGTAGGATTCTGCTAGTTTGCAGGGCTATCGCCGCTCATTTGCTGAGTGGGCGTGAGTTTCTTCTCTTACCTTATTTGGTCTGGGTCGGCCGTGTGACGCGTCAGCTGGAGGTATCTGCCTCCTGGGCGCGACCGCGATGGCGTCCTTAGCAGAGGAGACCGGAAGTGTTTATGACATCACAGGAAGTTTTCTTCCATCCGACCTCCGCTGCTGATGCTTCACCGCGGCGCGACCCGGCGTGCTATTCACCTTGACGCACTGATGAGGGGGCGTTTTAATGGGGTTTGGTATCCTTTATAAGACCCACACATTGCACTAGTTTTATCTGTCCCCCAACGAAGCACAACAAGTGAAACACGTGTTGGGACGTCGGTCCCCACGTGCTACCCCGGTCTGGTGATCCATCTTCCTGGTAGGTGCATTGCCCTTTGGGCTATACTTGGAACTACTTAATTCATTAGGCTACCTTTTACACCCTTGGGCTATCATCTACCGGTTGGTTATTTTAACCCTGGGAAGGTTTCTTGGATCTTGTGGAGACTTGTTCTCCTTTATTTATTTCCGGGACACGTGGGGTGTCTCCCCCTCAGCACTTATTCCCTCTGGTCCTTTATCTATGTCTTTGTGATATGTTATTGATACACCTACAGCATTATTTAAATAAAATGTTTTGTACATTTATAATTATGGCTTGTCTGAGTGTCTCTATCATTTGGCAAATTTAAAGACTCTCTTGTCTGGGTTCTACGGTTATTTTGAGTTGTTGCGAATAATTTTTTTCTTATGTGGCTCTTTTATGTTTATATTTCAGTATTACTGTGGTTTATCACAGGCTATTCTCAGGGTCCTATGGATCCAAAATGGTCCTATGGATGCAAAATCGCTTATCGGTGTCACACGCAACGGCATCGCTAATGCGGCCGGATGTGCGTCACAAATTCCGTGATCCCAATGACTCCGCATTAGCGATGTCGCAGCGTGTAAAGCCCCCTTTACATTAACACACACACTATGGCTAAGTTCACATTTCCGTTGTTTTGCATCAGTCACATGCGTTGCTTGACGCATGTGACTGATGCGTTGTACAACGGATGACAAAGAAAATAATTTCCTTGTCGGACTCCGTTGTGTGCAGGGGGCGAAGTTCGGGGGGCAGAGTTCGGGGGGCAGAGTTCGGGGGGCAGACCTGAGGATGTCAGTGCCGCGGTCTGCATGGCTGGGGACAGGTGAGTGTGTGAGTCTACATGTGTGTGTACATGCGGAGTGCGGGAGGGGGCGGAGCACGAGGGAGCGGAGCCGAGCAGGGCCGTGGAGCTGAGGAATTCAGTGCCGTGGGGACTGCAGGGCTGGGGACAAGTGAGTGTGTGTGTGTGTGTCTACACATGCGGAGTGCGGGAGCCGAGTGGTGAAGTGTCGGCCTCCTTGCACACTGTATCCAGGGTAAATATCGGGTAACTAAAAGCAAAGCACTTTTTGCTTGGTTACCCGATATTTATCTTTGTTACCAGTGTACACTGCTTAGCGCTGGCTCCCTGCACCCATAACCACTGTAAATATCGGGTAACTGACCAAAGCGCATTGCTTGGTTACCCGATGTTTATCCTGGTTACAGGGGCAGGGAGCCAGAGAGCGCATGCGCAGCAAAACCTACGGATCGTGCTGCTCAAAAAATGTTACAGGCTGCGTTGCTCCAGCCCGGCGGTCAGTTAAAAAATGACTGACCGCGACGCAGCGGATGCAACGCAGCATCATCAGTCGCAATCCGTCACTAATAGAAGTCTATGGGGAAAAACAGGATTCCTGCAAAATATTTTGCAGGATACCGTAATTCCTCAAGGCTACGGATTGTGACTTATGCAAAACAACGGAAGTGGGAACTTAGCCTATACTGTACACTGTATACAGAGCTCCTGTGTAACGTGTCACTGGTGAGCACTGTATTACCTATACACTATATACAGAGCTCATGTGCATTATGGCACTGATGATAATCTTAGCGTTATTAGCATTGAAGTTCTTATTCATGATCATTATTGTAGTATTATATGTCCTTGTGTGGTAGTAATATGTTCTCTAGTCATGCTGTACTGATATATGTCTCGTGTGTGGTATTATTTGGTCATTATGTAGTGTGGTTATAGTGTCACGGTATTTCTCCCTTGTATGTGGTTGTATTCAGTCACTATGTGGTCTGTTTATGGTGTGGCGGTATTACTCTCTTGTATGTAGTTATATTCGGTCATTATGTGGTGTGGGTATAGTGTTGCGGTATTTCTCCCTTGTATGTGATAATATTCGGTTACTATGTGGTCCAATTATGGTATGGTGGTATTACTCTCTTGTATGTGGTTGCTTTTGATCACTATGTTTTGGTAGTTTGTTATCTGGCCATAGTGTCGCAGTATTTCTCCCTTGTATGTAGTATTATTCTGTCAATTTGCGGTCTGGTCACGGTCTGGCAGTATTTCTCCCTTATATGTGGCTGTATTTGGTCACTGATTGGTGGTAATATGTGGTCTGGTCACGGTGTGGCAGGAATTCTCCCTTGTATGTGGTATTATTGGTTTTGGTATAGTGGATTGTGTTGTATATGGAGGTCACTTTTTCCTTTATATAAGGGGGAGATTATTTCCAATAGAAATTAAATACTTAAACATTTAACCCAAACCTGTCCTGTGACTATTACACTACAGGAAATATGCACTTAGAGGTTCTCCAGTGAAAACAAGTAATCACCTTTACTAAGGCCACGTGCATGTGTTGAGTATTCAGTGAGTTTTTTACCTCAGTATTTGAAGCCAAAACCAGGAGCGGTAAAATCAGAGGAAACGTGTAATAGAAACTCGAGCACAACTTCTGTATTTTTCACCCACTCCTGGTTTTGGCTACAAATACTGATGTAAGATACTAACCAAATACTAAACGTGGCCTAAGGATAAGTGATAAAATATTCATCAGTGGGGTCCGATTACTGGGACCTGCACCGATCGTGCAACTTTTATCCCCCATTACACTGGAGCTTGTGTCCGACTCGACCCCTGATCCATTCATTCCCTCAGTGGCTGCGAGCGCTGCGCTTGTTTTTATCTGGCTGCTCCACAGAGGATGAATGGAGCTGCGGTCACACACTCCACCTGCTGCCGCTGCAAAACGTTCCCCAATCTTCCTAACGGTGCGGTTTCCACTGGTCTGGTTCCACCGATCAATAAGTAATCACTAACCAAACCTGTGGATCAGTGATAATTTGTTTTCACCAAAGACCCCATTACTGCAAACTACTATAATTGTACATCCCAGTTATAGTGCACAATATAGATGTGCAGGAGCTGCCTGTGTATACAGTCAAAGCAACACAATAATGGGGATAACGATAATGTGTGTTTAAATTTAGCTGTAGGGTGGGCCCATGGAGTCAATTCCCCTGGTGGGCCCCAGACACCCCAGTCCGACCCTGCTCTACAGTATAGAGAGGACACTGCTGACCATAAGAGCTTACACTCTACAGGACAGAAAGGTCCCTGCTGACCAAAAGAGCTTACACTCCACAGGACAGAGAGGACCCTGCTGACCATAAGAGCTTATACTCTACAGTATAGAGGGGTTACTGCTGACCATAAGAGCTTACACTCTACAGTATAGAGAGGACACTGCTGACCATAAGAGCTTACACTCTACAGTATAGAGAGGACACTGCTGACCATGAGAGCTTACACTCTACAGTATAGAGGGGATACTGCTGACCATAAGAGCTTACACTCCAGAGGACAGAGAGAACCCCCAATGACCATAAAACCTTACACTCTACAGTATAGAGAGGACACTGCTGACCATAAGAGCTTACACTCTACAGGACAGAGAGAACCCCGATGACCATAAAAGCTTACACTCTACAGGAGAAAGATGAACTTGCTGACCATAAGAGCTTACACTCTACAGAAGAGAGAGAGAAGGAGAGATCCTACTAACCAAAAGAGGTTACATTGTACAGAAGAGAGAGGATACTACTGACCATAAGAGGTTACACTCTATACTGGAAAGAGAGAAGGGACCCCACTGACCATAAGAGCTTACACTCTACAGAAGGAGAGTTACCCAGTGACTCTGTACATAGAAAATTGCCCTGCTGTAAAAACTGTGCTCCACTGGGAACTTCTGATTGATGATTGCCCAGGTTCTGATCACCTCTGTACAAGGTGTGATAATCCATAGACGTCATAGAGTGTTGGAATAAAAAGGAGAATCTGGAGGAAACCCATGCAAACATGGGAGAACGTACAGACTCCTTGCAGATGTTAAATAGTAGAGTAGACCTGGCTCAACTATATAGTTGGGTGCTCTGGAGAAAATAAGTCCAATAAATAACAAAAAAAGTGGCGTGCCGGAGCTTTTTTGTTATTCCTTGCAGATGTTGGCTTTGGAGGGATTTGAACCCAGGACTGTAAAGCAGCCGTGCTAACCACTGAGCCACTGTGCTGCCCATAACACAAAGTCAGGGATTATGAGGGATTATAGTCAGGTGTGTGAGTAAATAGAGAAAACCTGAGTGAGGAAAAGTCAAACTCAACTGCAGAGGTGAGGTTGATGAAGACAATTTCATGCCAAGACAGAGCACAGCAAAACGTGGCAACAATTTCACAGCAGACGGGGCTTCAAGATTTGTCGTTCACCAAGAAATGGGCGACGTTAAGCGCTGAACATGCAGAGAAGGAAACGGCAGCAGATGAAAAACTGAACATGAATCAGAAAATCTCCCTCAGCCCCATCAGCTCAGAACTTATTGCAACCAATGGACCCCAGTGATGATATTGGGGTCAGGCTGACACCTCGGCCGCAGTCAGGGTCATTAAGTTACATGTCAGTAATGTAGAAATAGCCATCAGCCGTGTGAGAAAAAAGGAAATTGTGTAAAATATCCTGTTCAGGAAGAGATAATTGAAAATAATATAATTTATAATTAACTCCTTCATGCACCGATACTCTAATAATATGTAGAACATAATGTTCTGACGATATCGATAGTGACATTTTAATTGCTGTGTATGAAAACATAAAGCTGCTCCCCCAGATTATCTCCCCAGCTTCATATATTAAGCAGAGTTATAGCACGTCTATATGAAATGCACTGTGAAGAAATTACAGCGTCCTGTCCCTTTAAATTCTGTGTGTTGCATGACACTGGTCAGCAGCCAATAAGATTGCTGGATTTGAATCTGAAGAAATAAACACAAACAAACTGTCGCTCTCCTCAGTGTTTTACAGACAGTGACGAGTGGAGTTGTATATCGGTGAGTGCCGCCATCACATCCCCTGATGACCGGACACTGATTTATCTCATCTCCTCGATGCCTCTTTCCTGTTATCTGGAATCCGCTGATGATTTTATTATTTCACCTAAACTCAAAACAGGCGAGAACACCGGGCAGAGCCGAGAATTCTGCCACAACAGCTGCTGTCACCGGCCACTAGGGGGCGCTATCAGTGCAATCTGTATTTACTGGTGCACTGGGCTCCCCCTAGTGGCTGCAGGAAAGCAGAAGATTATGTTTGGGTTACACAGGACACTGCGGCCGGTATTATTTATTGGGGCATTATTTACCACTAATGTCAGTGGGATTAGTGTCCTGGCACTGTTATTGGGGGTCAGGCTCTATGTGCTGGTAATGAAGTCACTTTCGCTGTCATTTTTGTGGGGTTACTTGTTTTTATTTGCATGAAGAACATAGAAATCCATGTTTGCCATATATCTTTATTTACAGGCCCCAGTACAATCCTATGTACAATGTTTTCCATGTGGTATTACCTATACTGGAACCTCTACAAACACCCAGAATAGACTGGATTTGTTCATGTTGCCTCCATGTATTGGTGTAATGGGGTCTGATACCGGGGGGGGGGACGCTAACTATGAATATGTGTGGGAAGCTGCGGTGTTTGATCTCTATCAGATCTGTGACTAAATCTTTTTTGGATTCACAGATTTTCAAATGGAGTTGTCAATGTACGACATTTACAAGATGGCAGCGAGCAGCCGCTCTATGGAGGTCTGCAGCTTTATTATACACGGACCCTCGTCCTATTGTCCATCCCTGATGAGTGATAAGTGGACACTCACCAGATTCTGTTTTATTTAGGACGTCTCCCGCCGCCGGCACTGCATCTTCGGATCTGGATACGTATCATGTGAGATTATTATTTTATATAATAACAATTTCCACTTAATCTGAGAATAAAGTGTCATTCCAATAATCCAGCATTTAATAATCCAGAACATGTATTAGTCCAGCACAGAATTACAGGACATTGTCATTTAGAAAATAGTTTTCCATAGTAATTTGTGTGATTTTCTTTGCACAGAATCAGTCAGAATCCAGCAGGTCACGATGATTTGGGTTAAAGGAATTTTCCTGTCATTTTAAGGATTTCTGGACATTGTATGATTGATCCCATTATCTGCTTGTGTTTTCTCTCCAGATTGTCCCAGCACAAGGGAGGAGGCGGAAAACCAACTGCTCATCTACAGCACCAGATTCCTGCCATCACCGATCTTCAACATGGAGGTGACTGATCACACCGCATATAATGTCCTCGTGTTCTGTCCATAGATGTAAAGGAATGTCTCAGCAGACAATTAACTTGCTCTTTTTTTCTCAGCGCCTGATGCCGACCAACCGCGAAGCACAGAAAAAATATCTTCCGTTTCCGTTATACGAAAAAAGACCTGAGCCGCCATCAGTGACGCCAAAGCCGCCATCAGTGACGCCAAAGCCGCCATCAGTGACGCCAAAGCCGCCATCAGTGACGCCAAAGCAGCTGAATGAAGAGGAGATAGCGGAGCCAATGGAGGTCACAGACCAGGAAGAAAGGGAAAAAGAAGACACCAAGAAGACACCACAGCAGCGGAATGAAGTGGTGATATCCGATCCAATGAAATATCGGGAGGTAAAAGACTTTGAAGAAGATGAGAAAGAAGACACCAAGAAGAAAAAAAAGAAAGGTTCAGGAGCTAATAGAAGAATGGTGCAAAATACCACAACAAGCACTCTGAACCAGCCAGCAAAGAGACAGCGAGATCAGGACCAGCCGGAAAAGAGACAGCGAGATCAGGACCAGCCGGCAAAGAGACAACGAGATCAGGACCAGCCGGCAAAGAGACAACGAGATCAGGACCAGTCAGCAGAGGGACAACGAGATCAGGACCAGCCGGAACAGAGTCAACGCGATCAGAACCAGCCAGCAAAGAGAAAACGTGATCAGGACGAGCCGGCACAGAGTCAACGACTTCAGATTCACCTGGCAAAGAGACAAAGACTTCAGAAAAAGCCAGCCAAAAGACAACAAGTTAAGAAGCAGCCGACACAGATGATCCGCCGGCAGTCTTTCATATTCAAAAAAATTACCACCAACCTCAGTAAAATAAAAAACACGATATGGACCAACCTCTTCAAAGTGATGAGACGCTGATGTACTGTGGCCCCAACATACAGCAGCATAAAATCTGGTAAGTATAATAATAATAATAATAATAATTAATAATAACCATAAAATAGTAATTATTAGGTTTAGAAATAGGTTGAAAATGTAGTAAAAGCATTAAAAAGACATATAATAGGAGCAGTAATATAGTATCTAATATTATAATCATTAATTGTATAATAATGATAATTAGAGCCATAAAAATAATTTCAGCAGGTTTGATCCACGGTTTTCGGACTGATCGCCTTTTCCCGGGGTCGAGAAGGAATTTTTCCCCCTAAGACACAAATTGGCTGAAGGTGTCCGGGGGGTTTTGCCTTCTTTTGGATCAACAGCTTTAGGAATAGGGATCTAAGTTATAATTTTAGTAAAATATGAATACAAATGTTAGTAATAATAGTAATAATAAAATAGCAATAATCCAAACATATCTAAAAAAATATTAAAAAGTAGGATAATAACAATAATATTAAAAAATTAGTAATAAGATCAGTAAAATAGCAACAAAGTAAACATAGCATAAATAATAATAATAATATTACAGTATTTATTATAATGACTAGAATAATTAGTAAATAATTAATAGGTATTACATTATTATTAAGAATAATATAATAATAACAACTTAATACATTATTAGGTACTGTCAGGTTTGATCCAGGGTCCTCGGACTGATCGCCTTTTCCCGGGGTCGAGAAGGAATTTTTCCCCTGAGACACAAATTGGCTGAATGTGTTCAGGGGTTTTTGCCTTCTTCTGAATCAACAGCTTTAGGAATAGGGATCTAATTAATAGTAAATAGAGAAATAATAGAAATATTAGTACTAATATTCATAATATTAGAAAGAATAAAAATAGTATTTAAAAAAAATAATAGTAATATAAATGATAATATTACATTATTATTAAGAATAATATAATAATAATAATAACAACATAACACAAATAGTATTTTAAAAAATATATATTAATACTAATATAGAAATACAAATTGTAATATTGCATTATTATTATTAGGAATAATATAATAAAAACATAATACATTACTAGGTAGAGTCAGGTTTGATCCAGGGTCCTCAGACTGATCGCCTTTTCCCGGGGTCGAGAAGGAATTTTTCCCCTGAGACACAAATTGGCTGAATGTGTTCAGGGGTTTTTGCCTTCTTCTGAATCAACAGCTTTAGGAATAGGGATCTAATTAATAGTAAATAGAGAAATAATAGAAATATTAGTACTATTATTCATAATATTAGAAAGAATTAAAATAGTATTAAAAAATAATAATAGTAATATAAATGATAATATTACATTATTATTAAGAATATAATAATAATAATAATAATAATAATAATAATAATAATAATAATAATAATAATAACATAAAACATAAATAGTATTTAAAAAATTTATATTAATACTAATATAGAAATACAAATTGTAATATTGCATTATTATTATTAGGAATAATATAATAAAAACATAATACATTACTAGGTAGTGTCAGGTTTGATCCAGGGTCCTCAGACTGATCGCCTTTCCCCGGGGTCGAGAAGGAATTTTTCCCCTTGACACAAATTGGCTGAATGTGTCCGGGGTTTTTTTCACCTTCTTCTGGATCAACAGTTTTAATTCTAGTGATCTTATAGTACTAAAGTAATGATAGTAATAATAAGTATAATAATATTGTAATAGTAATGAATAGGTTACTAGGATAATAATAAGACTATTATAAATACAATAAATAGGTTAGTGTAGGGCCCCATCTGATGAGGTCGCCTTGTCGTTGGCAGATGGGCTTGCACAATTTGGTTAAACTGTGCACTAAGAACCTCACATTTATAAGTATAGTAAATATGCCAGTAATAAAAGGTAGAATATTATAAATATAACTTTGTGTCATCTCCTTTATTTTCCTGCAATAAAGAAAAACAGAAAATCAAACACATTTGGAAACATTTGGAAATATTTGTCTTTCAATGTAGCAATGAGATGCATGATCTAGATGTCGCCCGTACATGCCGATGTCTGTGTAGCCCTAAGCTAAAGTGTATCACTAGTGGCCAATCAGCCAGTAATTGTGAGCTATGGGAATGATGAGTCCAGTTGTTCTCATCTGCATACAGTCTTATAGGCAGTGGGACGCACAGTGCACTTACAATGGCCGATCATGTCTGTTAAACGACCGCTGATCGTCCACATCCAGGTGATCATCCGTCATTTAATGGTCTTTCTAGACCGGCCGATCATCGCACTTCCAGGCGCACAGAATACAGTTGGTACAAATCGATTTATACGACCCAGTATATCGGCCATGTCAGTAATCTGTGGCCGCTGGAAGCCCTGAGAACCATCTCCTTCCTCCGTGGATCTCAGGGCTCTCAGATTACTGATGATTCTCCGATTACTGACGACTAGAGATGAGCGAACCGGCCGTGGTTCGGCTCGAGTTCGGTTCGTCGAACGGAGGTCTCGTTCGAGTTCAGTTCGGCGAACGTTCGACGAACCGAACTCGAACCAATAGGAAATAATGGGAGGCAATCACAAACACATAAAAACGCATTATAAATTTACACATACAGTTAATAAACATTGCCATAACACTTACCGGTCCCCGCGATCCCTCCTGCACTCTGTCTCCTGCCGCTATTCCATCCGATGATCGCTGAATCCTCCCGGTGACCAGCACTGCCAGCAGTGATGCAGGACCTATCGTGACGTCAAAATAGCCATGTGACCAGTCACGTGGCTATTATCTCATTGGCTACAGACTGGTCACATGGCTTTGACGTCATGTCCTGTCCTAGGTCCTGTCATTGCACTCTCTGTACACGGTGCACATTTGTGTATCGCCGTGTACCGGCGACATGCTCTAGCACACGGTCGACTCCCCGTTCCGTTAGGGACCGGCTGACACAGCCGGTCATTAACGGAGATCACCGTTGCCATAGCAACGCAGTTAGCGGTGACGTCACCGCTAACCGCGGCTCCGGGAATCACATGACGGAGCACCGTTGCTATGGTAACGCGTCTGTCAGCGTTACCGCTGTTACCGCTAACAGCCAGCAGCACTGATCTCTCACGGAGTGAAGGCTGCACGGGAAGCAGCGTCTTCCCCCATGCAGCAGTGATGGAGCAGAGCTGCATTTGTTGAACGAGAAAGACAGAAGACCATGGATCGTGGAGGGCTGACAGGGGGTAATAAAGATGGAGTCTCTAATGTGTCTGTGTATTTATTTCTATTAAAGTATTTTTTCTCTGTGTGGTGTCTTTTTTTTAACCCTTTATTGGAGATTCTTAATGGCCGGGTCAAACGTGCCTGACATTAAGAATCTCCTGCTTAATACTAGCTAGTAAAACAAAGCTAGTATTAACTCATTATTACCCAACAAGCCACCCGGCTTCAGGGCTGTTGGAAGAGTTGGATACAGCGCCAGATGATGGCGCTTCTATGAAAGCGCCATTTTCTGAGGCGGCTGCAGACTGCAATTCGCAGCAGTGGGGCCCAGAAAGCTCAGGCGGTCACATGTTCACTCCAGTGCCATTTTCTACTGCTTTTCACAGCGTAGCGCGCTCTGGTGATTTTCTTGTGCTTGTGCACTTTATATCAGTCTTTTCTGTCATTATAATGGCAGAAAGACACATAATGTCCCACTCTCCAGCATTTTGTAATTTTGCACCCTTTGGTGCCTTTCATGTGGCACTAAGGCGGGCTTTGCACACTATGACATCGCAGGTGCGATGTCGGTGGGGTCAAATTGAAAGTGACGCACATCCGGCATCGCATGCGACATCGTAGTGTGTAAAGTCTAGATGATACGATTAACGAGCGCAAAATCGTCGTAATCGTATCATCGGTGCAGCGTCGGCGTAATCCATAATTACGCTGACGCGACGGTACGATGTTGTTCCTCGCTCCACATCGCTGTGTGTGAAGCCGCAGGAGCAAGGAACATCTCCTACCAGCGTCACTGCGGCTTCCGTAGGATATGCGGAAGGAAGGAGGTGGGCGGGATGTTTACATCTTGCTCATCTCCGCCCCTCCGCCGCTATTGGCCGCCTGCCGTGTGACGTCGCTATGACGCCGCACGACACGCCCCCTTAATAAGTAAGAGTGAGTACAGGAGGGGAGAGCAGTGTGCCTGCAGGAGGGGAGAGCAGTGTGCCTGCAGGAGGGGAGAGCAGTGTGCCTGCAGGAGGGGGGAGCAGTGTGCCTGCAGGAGGGGAGAGCAGTGTGCCTGCAGGAGGGGGGAGCAGTGTGCCTGCAGGAGGGGGGAGCAGTGTGCCTGCAGGAGGGGGGAGCAGGGGAGAGTCCAGCAATTGTCTTCTCAGGTCCCCCCTGTGCCTGCAATAGAAAAAGCAGACAAACGGGACTCAGAGAAAGCAGCCAGAGGAGCTCTCAGGCTCTGGTGCTGCAATGCTGCCAACCTGTGCCCTCAGCGCCCCCCAGCACCACGCCAGCCTGTGCCCTCAGCGCCCTCCAGCACCACGCCAGCCTGTGCCCTCAGCGCCCTCCAGCACGACGCCAGCCTGTGCCCTCAGCGCCCCCCAGCACCACGCCAGCCTGTGCCCTCAGCACCCCACCAGCCTGTGCCCTCAGTGCCCCCCCAGTGCTGCCAATCTGTGCCCTCAGCGCCCCACCAGCCTGTGTCCTCAGTGCCCCCCAGTGCTGCCAGCTTGTGCCCTCAGTGCCCCCCAGCCTGTGCCCTCAGCTCCACCCAGCACCACGCCAGCCTGTGCCCTCAGTGCTCCCCGCAGTTCTGCCAGCATGTGACCTCAGTGCCCCCCTGCAGTGCTGCCAGCTTGTGCCCTCAGCGCTCCCCCGCAGTGCTGCCAGCTTATGCCTTAAGCACCCTCCAGTGCTGCCAGCTTGGGCCCTCAGCGTGTTCCACCGCTGCCAGCCTGTGCGCTAAGCATCCCTAGGGCCAGTATGTATGCCCCACAGGCCACCACTGTCATTATGTAGGCTCCACAGGACCCAGTAATGTGTATGTATAGGAAATCATTGCAATGCAGACAATTCGTTCCACAACTTGTTAAATGTCCTATCCTGGTCCCCTGTTGTGCCATTCCACACATGCACAAACTCACACAAACACACACAAACTCACACAAACACACACAAACACATGCACACGCACATATTATATGCTCACCTTACCTTCCGTTCCATCGCCGGCCTGCTGGGACTTGCTGTTCGCTAGCATGGGCTGTGTATCAGGTAACCATGACGACGAGGGAGGAACGTCTGCACCCAGAGCGCTGACGTCAAAGACAGGAGCCTCTGATTGGTCAGCGCGCTGCCTTTGAGTAGCGTCTGACAGCGGACGTTCCTGCTTCATCTCCGATGGTTACCGATACACAGCCTTGAGCGGCGAACTACAGGACCCAGGAGGTCGGCGATGGAACGGAAGGTACACATATTATTCTCACCTTACCTTCCGTTCCATCGCCGGCCTCCTGGGTCTTGTAGTTCGCCGCGAGGATTCCTTCCTCCTTGTGATGCATTGGCGAACTACAACTATGTGCGCACTTTGCGTTTTTTCCCCATGTTAACGCTGCGTTTTGAACTGCAGCATTTCAGTGCCAAATTGCATGTGTTCTGCTTCCCCAGCAAAGTCTATGAGAAGTCCGAAAATTAAATGCGCTTGCTGCATTTGTAAACGCAGCGTTTTGGATGCCAAAAATCGCTGTGGAAAAAAAAGCAGCATGTCACTTCTTTTGTGCGTTGTAGCTGTGTTCTCCACCCATTGAAATCAATGATATGGGTCAAAACGCAACCAAAATGCACTTGGACTGCATTTTTGTTGCGTTCTGCATGCTTTTCTGACAAACAAAACGCAGGTCTTTTCAGTCTCTCTCTGTCGATGTCAGTCTCTTTCTCTGTCAGTTTGTCGCTCTGTCTGTCACTCTCTGTCCGTCGGTCGGTCTCTCTCTCTGTCGCTGCACGGCTGTCACACTGCTCCGGCGGCTTTTCCTCTTTTGAAAATGCCGGCCACTCATTATTCCATCTCATATTCCCTGCTTTCCCCGCCCACCAGCGCCTAAGATTGGTTGCAGTTAGACACACCCCCACACTAAGTGACAGCTGTCTCACTGCAACCAATCACAGCCGCCAGTGAGCGGGTCTATATCGTGCAGTAAAATAGATAAATAAATAATTTAAAAAAACAGTCTCCCCCAATTTTGATACCAGCCAGGGTAAAGCCACATGGCTGAAGGCTGGTATTCTCAGGATGAGAGCTCCACGTTATGGGGAGCCCCCCAGCCTAACATTATCAGCCAGCAGCCGCCCGGAATTGCCGCATCCATTGGATGCGACAGTCCTGGGACTCTTCCCGGCTCATCCCGAATTGCCCTGGTGCGGTGGCAATTGGGGTAATAAGGAGTAAATGGCAGCTCATAGCTGCCACTAAGTCCTAGGTTAATCATGGCAGGCGTCTCCCCGAGATACCTTCCATGATTAACCTGTAGGTTAAAGAAAATAAACACATACACCCAAAAATCCTTTATTTGGAATAAAAGACAAAAAAACCCCTCTTTTTACCATTTTATTAAACCCCCAAATACCCCTCCATGTCCGATGTAATCCACATGAGGTCCCACGACGCATCCAGCTTCGCTACATGAAGCTGACAGGAGCGGCCACAGAATACGATTGCTCTTTGTCAGCTCCACGCAGCAACTGAAGTGAGCCACACGATCAGCGATGACATCACTCAGGTTACCCGCGGCCACCACTGGATCCTCCAACTGTGACAGCAAGTCGCCCGAGTGACTGAAGTGAGCTGCGCGATCAGCGATGACATCACAGGTGAGTTGCGGTCTCAGGTGGAGGACTCCAGCTGGCCGCGGGTAACCTGAGTAACGGCACCGCTGATGGCGCTGCTCACTTCAGTCACTCGGGATTTGTGGTCACCGGTGCGTCCTTCAAGTGTGACCGCTAACCAGGACGCGACACACAGACAGAGCCGCGGGATGACAATGAAGTCAGGTGAAGTTCATCTGAGTTCAATCTCATCGCGCAACTCTGTCTGTGCCTGCTGTCAGCGGGCATGTAGCAGAGCTGAATTGACGGGGAAACGCACTGTCAAAAATGCATCCAAAACGCATGTAAAACGCATGGAAAATGCATCCAAAATGTTTTGGGTGCATTTTTTTTTTTTTACAAACGCAGTGTTTACATTTAAGGTTAGAACAACCAACATACACGGGAATGGAACCCGTGCCATAGTGTGTACATGGAAAAAGCCATATACAGATATAATATCAATTGAAAAAGAAAAAAGACTGTACAAAGGCTTAGAAAATTTGTATAATTTTATTAAAGTCAAAGTGTACAAAAGGTAAAAGGGTTAAAAAAGGAGAATGAAATGAGAGAGCCAGCAGGTGGCGTACTCACGCCACAACCCAAAGACCAAGTCAATAAAAGTGGTATTAAATGTGCTGAGGCACCATGCTGACTGAAAACACTACCAAACACTACTTATAAGCTATAGTAATAAAGACTGCCAGACGGCATGTCCCAAGGATCAATAATAAGACCAGAGAGGTTAGGTAGGTTTAGAGTGTAAAACAGCCGGTGCACATAGTAAAATGAACAAAATAACAGCACACTGAGAGTGGGGATAACATATACCTGGGTTGTGGGGTGAGAATCCAAAAGAACCCGACCTAGGTTTCGATCTTAATGCCTTCTTCCGGGGGTGGCCTCATGTTCAAAAAAGGCGCCATTTTATATCAAAGTACACCAATGAGAGTGCAAAAGAGATCAGCCAATCAGGTCGACCAATACTTAGTATATAACAAACTCATCACCCGATTGGTCTCCAAAGAGGCGTGTCTGTGCAACCAGGATGTGCATATAGAATGACGTGAGGTGTCACTATGGTAACCGCCAAACAAGTTCCAATCTGCCACAAACTACGAGCAGAAGGGAGAGTGACACGGGCGGCAACCAATCAAAAGTACCCATCTTATACTAAGTTGCCATGGACGCAAACAAACAGGAAGAGTGTCACATAAGAAGGAGCCAATCAAAAACAATGGGCGTAAACCAGGCCGACGTAATTGACCCTCCAAGCCGTTCGTCATTGGTGCATTTAAGAAGTTGTAAATAATACAGTGGCGCTGCCTAATCATCGCCCAAAGATAAGGGGGAAGATAAGCGCAGCATCACATATAAACTCATGTGAGATCCCGCCCGATATTAGTGCATAAAACCAAGCAGCATCCCGCGGCCGGGTGGCGCATGCGCAGATGCCCCCGAGAGTCGGAGCCCCATGAGCGCGTTCAGCCGTCACCAAAGCAACAACCACTCCCCAAAAGGAGGGAAGCGGGCGTCACGAAGGCGGAGGCATGTATGACGCGCCCAGGGGAAAACCGAGTCAAGCGGACAACCGCACAGGCGCACAGGCAAGCGGGTGGCTGCAAGGTGGAAACATGATAGACCGACAGGACAATAGAGTAAATGTGAGAAAAGACTTTTACATATATAATATACACAAATGGAACAATGCAGCAATTAATTAATTATATAGCAAGTAGATCATGAACACAATAAGCATATTATATACATCTAGGTCCAAAGTGGATATCAATACATGAAACGAAATGACGTCCTGTAGAATATAGGTGTTTCTGTATAGTCCATCATGGATCCATTATTGCATGGGATGGATCCAATTCAAAGATGAAAGCCACCATAAGAGAAAATCCACAAGTAGATAAAAAGGGCGCGTACTAGAATTAGAAAAACAAAAGAGAATTAAAAACAAAAGAAAATTAAAAACAAATTAAAAAAGGCCAACATAGCAGTAAACAGGGGACTAGACTAAAGATATAGAGTCAAGCAATAGATACACAACGTAAGATTACAGAAATGGAGCAAAGCTCATACATTCATTTAGTCCTAAGGGCTGAAGGGTTTTGAGAGTCCAGATCCATTTGGTTTCTCGTTGTGCAAGCAGACGGCTTACATTACCCCCTCGGATATTCATTATTACTTGGTCAATCCCACGTACCTTCAAAAGGTGAGGATTGCACTGATGGAATAGCCTAAAGTGTTTAGGCAAGGTCTTCAAACCATCACTGCATTCCTCCTCCCTTGCGGCCAAGATGTCGCGTACGTGTTCTCTAACACGGACCTTAAGGGCCCGTGTTGTAAGGCCAACATAAATACGGGGGCAAGGACAAGTCGCATAATACACTACTGCTTTAGATAAGCAGTTAATCTTTTTCTTTATCAAGAATACTTTGCCGTCTGAAGAAGAAAACTCACTAGCCACCTCAATGTTTGGGCACGCAACACATGACCCACATGGTGAACAGCCATTACGACTAGTACGTAAACCAAGAGAGGGGAAGGGGAGAGCGGGTTTGTCACGTTTATCATAATGGCTTGCAGTCAAAAGGTCTTTAAAGTTTCTTGCGCGTCTAGCTACAACTGATGGTTTCTGTGGGAGGTAGTGACACAGAATAGGATCGATGGTCAAAATAGACCAATATTTCGACAGAACCTCCATCATCCTGCCCCAATGTGAGTGGTACTGAGTAATCAGTCTTACCGTATTGTCAGACGTTTTTTTCTCTTTCTTTCCTCCAAAAAGGAGGTCTACTCGTGAGGCTTTTTTTGCCCTATTATATGCTCTTTTAATAGAGCGATTACTATAGCCCCTATCCTGGAATCTTTTCTTCAATTCGAGAGCCCTCAAATCGAAGTCCGATTCCGATGAACAGATGCGACGAATACGCAAAAATTGTCCGACTGGAATACCACGCACAGTGTGGGCAGGGTGAGCAGATGTCGCATGGAGAACTGAATTCACCGAGGTAGATTTCCGGTAGAGATCTGTTTGTAGGAATCCGTTCTCGTCACGCATGACCAGTACATCAAGGAATTCAAGGGACTCCCCATGGAACTTATACGTGAGATGTAGATTTATCTGATTATCATTCAAGCCCTGAAAAAATGAACATAAATCCGCGGGGTTCCCCTGCCAGATAAGGAAGATATCGTCGATGTACCGCGTCCAAAAGGGGACGCGGTCCATCGACGGCACCGAATCTGACAGGAGAAGGTCCCTCTCCCACAGCCCCAGGAACAAATTAGCATAAGAGGGCGCGAATGCCGCCCCCATTGCTGTGCCCTGGAGCTGTAGGTACAGGGACCCCCCAAAAAAGAAAAAATTATGAGTCAGGGCGAATTCCAAAAGGTCCATGACAAATCCCCTCTCTCTCCCAGTCATACTGGACATAGACAAAAAATATGAGACCGCTCGTAGTCCGTCGCGATGCCGAATGCTAGTATAGAGCGATTCGACATCGCAAGAGACCAACAAGCAGTCACTGCCGACATGCAAGGAATCGACCTTCTGCAAAAAACTACTGGTATCTCTTAAATAAGATGGTAGAGTCTCTACCAGAGGTTTAAGCAGAGAGTCAATATACAGACAGACACGCTCCAAGAAATTGCCCACCCCAGACACTATTGGTCTGCCCGGTGGTATGGTGCTGTTTTTGTGCACCTTGGGCAGAAGATATAGTGTCGGTACCGTCGGTTCCTGCACCATGAGGGAATCAAATAAAGTTTTCTCAATAATTCCGTCATCAAGAGCATTCTTTAGAAGACTATGTAACTCACCGGAGAACTTAACCAAAGGATTAAAAGTAAGTTTCTGATAACAGTCTCTCTCCCTCAACTGTCTATTAGCCTCCCTTTCATAGAGTGTACAGGGCCACACGACAATATTCCCACCCTTGTCGGCTGGTTTAATTACAACGTCCTCCAACTTCTTAATCCTGTTTATGCAGCTTCTTTCCTCGTTATTCAAATTATCTCTATGGATATTGGTAGGGAATTTCGAGAACTCCTCAGACACTAGCTGCACAAACAGATCAACGTTGGGACAGGTCGACAAGGGCGGGAATTTCTTAGATCTTAAACGTATTGAAGATGGTATCTTACCCAATGCATTTAAATCGTGTTCAACTGATAGTTCCTCCAAAATTTGTATAGCTGCTTGTTCAGCACTTGTAGGGAACATCCTTTGAAGATCCTCATCATGGAACCATCTCTTCATAATTAATGCACGGGCAAAAACGTGTAGGTCCTTCACTGCTAGAAAGGGATTAAAACGTGAACTGGGAGAAAAAGTGAGCCCCCTAGATAGAACACTGATATCTAAATCAGAGAATTGATGTACCGACAGGTTAATTACCTTAGGGGTTCCCGCCTGTTTATCAGTTGCAGGGGGCTTCTTGTTGACATTACCGGCTAGTCTAAGCTCTCCCTTTCTTTTAGTTCCCAATCGTGTTGTTATAGGGGAGAGAGACCGATCAGAAATATTGCCAGAAGAAGAAACCGACGAGACCGACACCGAGCGCCCACGAGGAAAACGTGGTGCCCGTCTGTGCCATCTATATACATTTAGCTGCTGGTAGTCTGTCAGGTCACGTGTGATCTTCTTAGCATGTGTTTCTCTAATTTGTTTCTCCCATTCCTCCGAATTTTTGACCATTAATGAGTCAAAGGATGCAATCTCCTCCTCAGATGATGCTGTCCTCAACTGTAAATACATTGTATCCAGTTCCTTCTCAATATCTTCCAGTGATTTTGCGTTAAGACCTACTAGTAGCTCCATAAATTTTAAAGAACTGGTGGAACAGACCTCCTCCCATCGTTTGATGAAATCAGTATCATCAATGGGGAAAGATGGAAACACTTGTATTCTAAGGCCCCGAGGGACCATCTGTTTATGTATATAGCCCTCAAGGAAAGCCTTGTTCCACCAGATCTTCGTACGTTTATGTAGTAAACGTTTAACATTGTTCTGTAGGTCAATCACTCCTCTTTGTTCACTGCTAGTACCTGCCGGTGACTCCCCATCAAAGTCCTTATTACACTTAAGTCTCCAGGATATATCCCGGGTTTTATAATCCATGGTTGGTGCAAACAATTTCTGTGAAAAAACACAGCAAAATATAAATAAGGTTAGAACAACCAACATACACGGGAATGGAACCCGTGCCATAGTGTGTACATGGAAAAAACCATATACAGATATAATATCAATTGAAAAAGAAAAAAGACTGTACAAAGGCTTAGAAAATTTGTATAATTTTATTAAAGTCAAAGTGTACAAAAGGTAAAAGGGTTAAAAAAGGAGAATGAAATGAGAGAGCCAGCAGGTGGCGTACTCACGCCACAACCCAAAGACCAAGTCAATAAAAGTGGTATTAAATGTGCTGAGGCACCATGCTGAAAACACTACCAAACACTACTTATAAGCTATAGTAATAAAGACTGCCAGACGGCATGTCCCAAGGATCAATAATAAGACCAGAGAGGTTAGGTAGGTTTAGAGTGTAAAACAGCCGGTGCACATAGTAAAATGAACAAAATAACAGCACACTGAGAGTGGGGATAACATATACCTGGGTTGTGGGGTGAGAATCCAAAAGAACCCGACCTAGGTTTCGATCTTAATGCCTTCTTCCGGGGGTGGCCTCATGTTCAAAAAAGGCGCCATTTTATATCAAAGTACACCAATGAGAGTGCAAAAGAGATCAGCCAATCAGGTCGACCAATACTTAGTATATAACAAACTCATCACCCGATTGGTCTCCAAAGAGGCGTGTCTGTGCAACCAGGATGTGCATATAGAATGACGTGAGGTGTCACTATGGTAACCGCCAAACAAGTTCCAATCTGCCACAAACTACGAGCAGAAGGGAGAGTGACACGGGCGGCAACCAATCAAAAGTACCCATCTTATACTAAGTTGCCATGGACGCAAACAAACAGGAAGAGTGTCACATAAGAAGGAGCCAATCAAAAACAATGGGCGTAAACCAGGCCGACGTAATTGACCCTCCAAGCCGTTCGTCATTGGTGCATTTAAGAAGTTGTAAATAATACAGTGGCGCTGCCTAATCATCGCCCAAAGATAAGGGGGAAGATAAGCGCAGCATCACATATAAACTCATGTGAGATCCCGCCCGATATTAGTGCATAAAACCAAGCAGCATCCCGCGGCCGGGTGGCGCATGCGCAGATGCCCCCGAGAGTCGGAGCCCCATGAGCGCGTTCAGCCGTCACCAAAGCAACAACCACTCCCCAAAAGGAGGGAAGCGGGCGTCACGAAGGCGGAGGCATGTATGACGCGCCCAGGGGAAAACCGAGTCAAGCGGACAACCGCACAGGCGCACAGGCAAGCGGGTGGCTGCAAGGTGGAAACATGATAGACCGACAGGACAATAGAGTAAATGTGAGAAAAGACTTTTACATATATAATATACACAAATGGAACAATGCAGCAATTAATTAATTATATAGCAAGTAGATCATGAACACAATAAGCATATTATATACATCTAGGTCCAAAGTGGATATCAATACATGAAACGAAATGACGTCCTGTAGAATATAGGTGTTTCTGTATAGTCCATCATGGATCCATTATTGCATGGGATGGATCCAATTCAAAGATGAAAGCCACCATAAGAGAAAATCCACAAGTAGATAAAAAGGGCGCGTACTAGAATTAGAAAAACAAAAGAGAATTAAAAACAAAAGAAAATTAAAAACAAATTAAAAAAGGCCAACATAGCAGTAAACAGGGGACTAGACTAAAGATATAGAGTCAAGCAATAGATACACAACGTAAGATTACAGAAATGGAGCAAAGCTCATACATTCATTTAGTCCTAAGGGCTGAAGGGTTTTGAGAGTCCAGATCCATTTGGTTTCTCGTTGTGCAAGCAGACGGCTTACATTACCCCCTCGGATATTCATTATTACTTGGTCAATCCCACGTACCTTCAAAAGGTGAGGATTGCACTGATGGAATAGCCTAAAGTGTTTAGGCAAGGTCTTCAAACCATCACTGCATTCCTCCTCCCTTGCGGCCAAGATGTCGCGTACGTGTTCTCTAACACGGACCTTAAGGGCCCGTGTTGTAAGGCCAACATAAATACGGGGGCAAGGACAAGTCGCATAATACACTACTGCTTTAGATAAGCAGTTAATCTTTTTCTTTATCAAGAATACTTTGCCGTCTGAAGAAGAAAACTCACTAGCCACCTCAATGTTTGGGCACGCAACACATGACCCACATGGTGAACAGCCATTACGACTAGTACGTAAACCAAGAGAGGGGAAGGGGAGAGCGGGTTTGTCACGTTTATCATAATGGCTTGCAGTCAAAAGGTCTTTAAAGTTTCTTGCGCGTCTAGCTACAACTGATGGTTTCTGTGGGAGGTAGTGACACAGAATAGGATCGATGGTCAAAATAGACCAATATTTCGACAGAACCTCCATCATCCTGCCCCAATGTGAGTGGTACTGAGTAATCAGTCTTACCGTATTGTCAGACGTTTTTTTCTCTTTCTTTCCTCCAAAAAGGAGGTCTACTCGTGAGGCTTTTTTTGCCCTATTATATGCTCTTTTAATAGAGCGATTACTATAGCCCCTATCCTGGAATCTTTTCTTCAATTCGAGAGCCCTCAAATCGAAGTCCGATTCCGATGAACAGATGCGACGAATACGCAAAAATTGTCCGACTGGAATACCACGCACAGTGTGGGCAGGGTGAGCAGATGTCGCATGGAGAACTGAATTCACCGAGGTAGATTTCCGGTAGAGATCTGTTTGTAGGAATCCGTTCTCGTCACGCATGACCAGTACATCAAGGAATTCAAGGGACTCCCCATGGAACTTATACGTGAGATGTAGATTTATCTGATTATCATTCAAGCCCTGAAAAAATGAACATAAATCCGCGGGGTTCCCCTGCCAGATAAGGAAGATATCGTCGATGTACCGCGTCCAAAAGGGGACGCGGTCCATCGACGGCACCGAATCTGACAGGAGAAGGTCCCTCTCCCACAGCCCCAGGAACAAATTAGCATAAGAGGGCGCGAATGCCGCCCCCATTGCTGTGCCCTGGAGCTGTAGGTACAGGGACCCCCCAAAAAAGAAAAAATTATGAGTCAGGGCGAATTCCAAAAGGTCCATGACAAATCCCCTCTCTCTCCCAGTCATACTGGACATAGACAAAAAATATGAGACCGCTCGTAGTCCGTCGCGATGCCGAATGCTAGTATAGAGCGATTCGACATCGCAAGAGACCAACAAGCAGTCACTGCCGACATGCAAGGAATCGACCTTCTGCAAAAAACTACTGGTATCTCTTAAATAAGATGGTAGAGTCTCTACCAGAGGTTTAAGCAGAGAGTCAATATACAGACAGACACGCTCCAAGAAATTGCCCACCCCAGACACTATTGGTCTGCCCGGTGGTATGGTGCTGTTTTTGTGCACCTTGGGCAGAAGATATAGTGTCGGTACCGTCGGTTCCTGCACCATGAGGGAATCAAATAAAGTTTTCTCAATAATTCCGTCATCAAGAGCATTCTTTAGAAGACTATGTAACTCACCGGAGAACTTAACCAAAGGATTAAAAGTAAGTTTCTGATAACAGTCTCTCTCCCTCAACTGTCTATTAGCCTCCCTTTCATAGAGTGTACAGGGCCACACGACAATATTCCCACCCTTGTCGGCTGGTTTAATTACAACGTCCTCCAACTTCTTAATCCTGTTTATGCAGCTTCTTTCCTCGTTATTCAAATTATCTCTATGGATATTGGTAGGAAATTTCGAGAACTCCTCAGACACTAGCTGCACAAACAGATCAACGTTGGGACAGGTCGACAAGGGCGGGAATTTCTTAGATCTTAAACGTAATTTACTACTTAGAAATAAATCTATGTATATTTTTTTAATTATTGTTTCTAAAACAATGTTTGTCATTGCTGACTGGGTGTGGTAAGAGGCGTGGCCATGGGCGTGGCCTAAAAATTTGCCGCGCCAAGCTCCACGCGACGCAAACTTTGTCCCTCTTTCCCTTCTTTAAAAGTTGGGAGGTATGCCTTATCATGTCCCCCATTGCCCAAGAATTTCCCCCATTGCCCTATCATATCCCAATTAAATTTCTACCATAATGTCCCCCACTCTCAGATAATGTCCTTTGTATAGTAACACCGCTCCTCCCCACAATGGTCCCTGCATCTAAAATGATTCTCCATGTCATGTTGGGCTCCTCAGGAGCACTTACCCGGTGCCCGCTCGTCCTTTTCTTCCGTGTGGCCCTGGGGATGACGGATGTCGGTGCGGGGCTGAGGAGCTCCTCTGCCTCAGTCTTGGCGCCGCACTGTTCTGTTTGTGCACCTCAAAGACACGCGTACATCTGAGTATGAGAGGCGAAGTCTGCAGGTCCTGCGCGCACCTCATATTGTGTAGCAGGGCCGCCTCTAGGAATTTCAGGGCCCCATACTGGCAACATTTTTGGGCCCCCTTGAGACTCCGCCCAGGCTCCACCCCTCAAACCTTCCACACTCTTAACGCCATGCTTGGAAAAACGTGTAATATAGATATATATATATATATACACACACATAGCGTTGGTCTGACGTGCGGGAGTGGGGGGAGGGGCGCTCCTGACCTGGAGGCACTCGGAGCTTATGAGCTGCAGCGCGGCAGGGGCAGAGCAGAAGCGGCTTCAGCGAAAATGATGCATTGCATTCAGTGGTGGAGCAGTGAGGACCTGCGGTGATGTCATTCCCATGTGACCGTGTGGGAGAAGCCGGGCAGGAAATACCGAGGAAGATGTGACCGAGCAAGATGTGCCTGGTGAGAGATATGGGGGGGGAGGGTGAGTGGCATATCAGGGGTCCAGGCTGTGACACAGGGGTGTTAAGGGATACTATTTGTATAGAACATGGGGTTTCAGTGTGTTTGAGAGGAGGAGTAATTTAGGGTACAGCCAGTCTGTATGAGATATGCAGGACATTGGGGTGTGTGGTGTGTGTGATTTGGGGGTGCAGGGTGTGCGTGATTTTGGGGTGCTGGGTGTGCGTGATTTGGGGGTGCAGGGTGTGTGTGATTTTGGGGTGCTGGGTGTGTGCACCAGTCCCTGCTGTATGACATGAGTGAAGTCCACACAGTAATCATATATCAGTAAGGATTAGGGAAAGAGGGATAGCAGCAGTCAGAGCATGGGATGGGATTGGGAAAGCTGGGTGCTGAGCTGAGAGAAAGAGGCTCTCTTACTCGTCACCCAGCCTTTCTATGTTCTGATATCCGTCTTGTCCCCAGCTCCCAGCTTTCCCATTCTCTGATATCATGGGAAAGCTGGGTGCTAAAGACAAAAGATGGCTATCAGAATATAGAAAAGCTGGGTGCTGAGGAAAAGAACCGAGTGTCCAGAGTAATTATCCTGTACCCCAAGTGTTTTATCCTGCACCGAGTATCAAGCGTCAGTATCATGTAACCCTAGTGTCATTATTCTGTATCCCCAGTGTCAATATCATTATCCTGTACCCAGTGTCATTATCCCGTCCTCCCAGTGTCAGTGTCATTATACTGTACCTACAGTGTCAGTGTCATTTTTGTGTACCCCCAGTGTCACTGTCATTATCCTGAACCCCCAATGTCAGTGTCATTATCCTGTACCCCAATGTCAGTGTCATTATCCTGTATCCCCAGTGTCACTGTCATTATCCTGTACCCCCAGTGTCACTGTCATTATCCTGTACCCCCAGTGTCACTGTCATTATCCTGTACCCCCAGTGTCAGCATCATTATTCTCTACCCCCAGTGTCAGCGTCATTATCCTGTACCCCGAGTGTCAGCGTCATTATCCTGTACCCCGAGTGTCAGCGTCATTATCCTGTACCCCGAGTGTCAGTGTCATTATCCTGTACCCCGAGTGTCAGCGTCATTATTCTGTACTCCCAGTTTCAGCGTCATTATCCTGTACCCCGAGTGTCAGCATCATTATTCTGTATCCCCAGTGTCAGCATCATTATTCTGTATCCCCAGTGTCAGCGTCATTATCCTGTACCCCCAGTGTCAGTGTCATTATCCTGTACCCCCAGTGTCAGCATCATTATTCTCTACCCCCAGTGTCAGCGTCATTATCCTGTACCCCGAGTGTCAGCGTCATTATCCTGTACCCCGAGTGTCAGCGTCATTATCCTGTACCCCGAGTGTCAGTGTCATTATCCTGTACCCCGAGTGTCAGCGTCATTATTCTGTACTCCCAGTTTCAGCGTCATTATCCTGTACCCCGAGTGTCAGCATCATTATCCTGTACCCCGAGTGTCAGCGTCATTATCCTGTACCCCGAGTGTCAGTGTCATTATCCTGTACCCCGAGTGTCAGCGTCATTATTCTGTACTCCCAGTTTCAGCGTCATTATCCTGTACCCCGAGTGTCAGCATCATTATTCTGTACCCCCAGTGTCAGTGTCATTATCCTGTACCCTCAGTGTCATTATCTTAGGCTATATGTAAATACTCATCAGGGTCTCAAAACTGCATGAATTTCCTTCCCCAGCAAAGTCTATGAGATTTTATTTTGGCTGTCCGCACATTGCAGTTTTTTGGCTGCGTCTTTGTGGTGACCACTGCAGCATGTCAATTCTTTTTGCCTTTTTCTCTGCATTTTTCACCTATTGAATGCATCGGACAAAAATGCAGCAAAAAAACACATGCGGTTTGTTTGATGCGTTTTTTTCTGGTGGATGCAATTTTGTGTGTTTTTTTGGGGCCTGAAACGCTGCATCTTTGTGGTCAGAAAAAAACGCAGCGTGCGCACATAGCCTATATGTGGTGATAGTACAGGAGGGGCCTCAGTATAAATACTGTATATGTAAAAAAAGCCTGATCTGTCTATAGAGCAGTGTTGTCAGAATACACAGGACTAGAGAAGGGTTTATCCAACATGTAACACTATTTTGGAAACTATAGTGCGGCTTTTATAGGCCTCTGTCCCCACAGAATGACTGGTCACATCCAGTACAGACACCGGGGCCGATCATTACTGATAATTATGTAATGTGTGACGGTGGAAACAGAAGACAAATATTCACCAGTCTCCAGATGGAAGAGTGTATGGAGGGTAATGCTGCGCACCAACACTACTGACTCTAAAGGGGCTTTACACGCTGCGACAGGGGCGGACTGGGGTGTCTGGGGCCCACCAGGAGAATTGACTTCAGGGGCCCACCCTACAGCTAAATATAAACACCCATTAGCGTTATCCCCATTATTGTGTTGCTTTGACTGTATACACAGGCAGCTCCTGCACATCTATATTGTGCACCATAACTGGGATGTACAATTATAGTCGTTTGCAGTAATGGGGTCTTTGGTGAAAACAAATTATCACTGATCCACAGCGTAGGTTGGTGATAACTTATTGATCGGTGGAACCAGACCAGTGGAAAAAGCACCGATCGGAAGATTGGGGAACTTTTTGCAGCAGCAGGTGGGGTGTGTGACCGCAGCTCCATTCATCCTCTGTGGGGTGGGATGTGTGACCACAGCTCCATTCATCCTCTGTATGGTGGGATGTGTGACCGCAGCTCCATTCATCCTCTGTGGGGTGGGATGTGTGACCGCAGCTCCATTCATCCTCTGTGGGGTGGGATGTGTGACCGCAGCTCCATTCATCCTCTGTAGGGTGGGATGTGTGACCGCAGCTCCATTCATCCTCTGTGGAGCAGCCAGATAATAACAAGCGCAGCGCTCGCAGCCACTGAGGGAATGAATGGATCAGGGGTCGAGTCGGACACGAGCTCCAGTGTAATGGGGGATAAAAGTTGCACGATCGGTGCAGGTCCCAGCAATCGGACCCCACTGATGAATAAGTTATCACATATCTTTAGGCCACGTTCACACACTTTTTCTCTGATTTTACTGCTCCTGGTTTTGGCTTCAAATACTGAGGTAAAAAAAACTCACTGAATACTCAGCGTGTGAACGTGGCCTTAGTAAAGGTGATTACTTGTTTTCACTGGAGATTCTCTGTAAGTGCATATTTACTGCAGTGTAATAGTCACAGGACAGGGCAGGACAGGGAGGGGAGGGGTTAAATGTTTAAGTATTTAATTTCTACTGGAAAAAATCTCCCCCTTATAGAGAGAAAAAGTGACGTCCATACACAACACAATCCACTATACCAAAATCAATAATACCATATACAAGGGGGAAATACCGCCACACCGTGACCAGACCACATATTACCACCAAACAGTGAACAAATACAGCCACATACAAGGGAGAAATACCACCACACCGTGAACAGACCACATAGTGACCGAATACAACCACATACAAGGGAGAAATACCGTGACTGACTTACCAGTGACGTCTCTAGCTGACTTTATTCATCTTCGCTTTTTCTCTTCATCCGGCGCTGACCGTCATCACTTCTTCCTGCCATAACGTGTCTCTGCAGAAAATAACAGTCACCTATAGCCGATCACTCCCAGGGCACATTCCTCACTATTTCCCCAATTTCTACACCACGTCAGACTCTTGTTTCCCCATTGGAGACAGTATCCTCAAAATTAACTTATATTTCATCAGTAATAATGTCCCCTAACTTGCCCCTACAGTAATTATGCCCCACGTGCCACCATAAACTAATAATGTATGTCCCTCATTCTGGCCCCATATAGTAATTATGTCCCTCATCCTGGCCCCTTTTATTTAATAATGTCTGGGGAAATAAGTGGAATCAGAAGGGGTTGTTAATTGCTTCCTGCTCAAAATATCCCCCCACACACTGCTCCTCTCCAAAATAGTCCCACAAAGTGCCCCTTTCCAAAATGTTCCCCCCAAAATTTCTCTTTCTATAATATCTCCCCCAACTACATCCCTGTATAAATCCCCCCCCCCTCCTCATTATACTATGCTGCCTTCCAAAATCTTTGATGCCTCATAATGTCCCCCATTGCCCTATAATGTACCAATTTCTTTCACAACGTCCCCCACTGACCTATAATGCTCCAATTTGCTTCATAATGGCCCCCATTACCCTATAATGTCCTTCCACTGCCCTATAATGTCCCCCACTGCCCTATTATGTCCCCCACTGCCCTATTATATCCCCCACTGCCCTATTATATCCCCCACTGCCCTATTATGTCCCCCACTGCCCTATTATGGCCCCCACTGCCCTATTATGGCCCCCACTGCCCTATTATGGCCCCCACTGCCCTATTATGGCCCCCACTGCCCTATTATGTCCCCCACTGCCCTATTATGGCCCCCACTGCCCTAATATGGCCCCCACTGCCCTATTATGGCCCCCACTGCCCTATTATGTCCCCCACTGCCCTATTATGTCCCCCACTGCCCTATTATATCCCCCACTGCCCTATTATATCCCCCACTGCCCTATTATGTCCCCCACTGCCCTATTATGGCCCCCACTGCCCTATTATGGCCCTCACTGCCCTATTATGGCCCCCACTGCCCTATTATGTCCCCCACTGCCCTATTATGGCCCCCACTGCCCTATTATATCCCCCACTGCCCTATTATGTCCCCCACTGCCCTATTATGGCCCCCACTGCCCTATTATGGCCCCCACTGCCCTATTATGGCCCCCACTGCCCTATTATGGCCCCCACTGCCCTATTATGGCCCCCACTGCCCTATTATGTCCTCCACTGCCCTATTATGGCCCCCACTGCCCTATTATGGCCCCCACTGCCCTATTATGGCCCCCACTGCCCTATTATGGCCCCCACTGCCCTATTATGTCCCCCACTGCCCTATTATGGACCCCACTGCCCTATTATGGCCCCC
The DNA here is from genome assembly GCF_048569485.1 of Anomaloglossus baeobatrachus. Classification (NCBI taxonomy): domain Eukaryota; kingdom Metazoa; phylum Chordata; class Amphibia; order Anura; family Aromobatidae; genus Anomaloglossus; species Anomaloglossus baeobatrachus. Next base: position 54,437,936 of record NC_134360.1, on the reverse strand, counting down.
ACTGCCCTATTATGGCCCCCACTGCCCTATTATGGCCCCCACTGCCCTATTATGTCCCCCACTGCCCTATTATGGCCCCCACTGCCCTATTATGTCCCCCACTGCCCCATAATATGCTCCATAAAGTCCCCCACCGCTTCTTAATGCCACTTGTAAAATAACACTGCTCCTCCCCCACCCGCAGCCCCTCATATAAAAGTACATCTTCGGCTCCTCTGGAGCGCTTATCTGTGCCTGCGCGTCCTCCTCTTCATCCCTGCAGCTGCGGCCCCGGTGATGATGATGTCGGTGCAGGACTGAGGCGCGCTCCTCTGCAGCCCTGGCGATGACGGTACATTGCGGGGCTGAGCAGAGCTGCTCTCCCTCCTGTCACCGGCCGCACTGTACAAATGTATTGCGCGCCTGAAAGACGCGTATACATCTGAATACCAGCGCGGTCGGTGCAGGCCTGGGGACTCCCGCAGTGCACCGCTAGGACCTTTGGTGAGTCACATGACACATGTGATGTCACTAAAGGTCCTGCAACTGCGAAAACTTCAGTGATCATACAGAACTTGTACGATCACTGAAGTTTACGATTGAAAGGCTGGGTGTCGGGGCCCACTCAGGCCTGTGCATGGTGAATGAAACGAAAATTTTGAGTATTAAATGTAACTATAGCTCGATTAATGACTCCGCGCCCCTCTCCACACACACACACACACACACAATACAATACATCCCCCCATCACCCACTACATACACACACACAAATACCATGCACCCCCCATTACCATCTCCCCACGCACACAATGCAATGCACCCCCCATCACCCCATCCAAACACACACACACACACACAATACAATGCACCCCCTATAACCCCCTACACACACACAATGCACCCCCGATCACCCCCTACACACACACACTACAATGCACCCCCATTACCCTCACACACACACACACAATACACGCTCCATTACCCCCCCACACACAATACATCCCCCCATCACCCGCTACACACACAAATACAATGCACCGCCCATCAGCCCCTACACACACAATGCACCCCGCATCACCCCACACACACACACACACACACACACACACACACTTCCATCACCCCCTACACACACACACAATACAATGCACCCCTCCATCACCTCCTACACACGCACACACACACAATACAATGCATCCCCCATCACACCCTACACACACACACACACACACACAAATACCATGCACCCCCCACTACCATCTCCCCACGCACACAATACAATGCACCCCCCCATCACCCCCTACACACACATACACACACACACACACAATACACGCTCCATTACCCCCCCACACACAATACATCCCCCCATCACCCGCTACACACACACAATGCACCCCGCATTACCCCCCCCCACACACACACACACACACAATGCACCCATCACACCCCACACACACACACACACACACACAATACAATGCATCCCCCATCACACCATACACACACACATACAATGCATCCCCCATCACACCCTACACACACACACACAAATACCATGCACCCCCCACTACCATCTCCCCACGCACACAATACAATGCACCCCCCATCACCCCCTCCAAACACACACACACACACACACACACACACACAATACAATGCACCCCCATCACCTCCTACATACACACACACACAATACAATGCATCCCCCATTACCCATACACACAATACACGCTCCATTACCCCCCCACATACAATGCACCCCCCATCACCCCCTACACACACACCCACAATACAATGCACCCCCACTACTCCCTACACACACAATGCACCCCCATTACTCCCTACACACACAAACACACAATGCACCGTCCATCAGCCCCTACACACACACAATGCACCCCCCATCACCTCCTACACACACACACACACAATGCACCCCTCCACCACCCCCTACACACACACACACACACACACACACAATACAATGCATCCCCCATCACACCCTACACACACAATGCACCCCCCCATCATCCCCTACATACACACACACACAAAATACAATGCATCACCCCCCCACACACACATTACAATGTATCACCCCCTCCAAACACACACACACACACACACAATACAATGCACCCCCCCATCACCTCCTACACACAAACACACACTACAATGCACCCCCATTACCCATACACACACACAATACACGCTCCATTACCACCCCACACACAATTCACCCCCCCATCACCCGCTACACACACACACAAATACAATGCACCCCCACTACTCCCTACACACACAATGCACCCCCATTACTCCCTACACACACACAATGCACCGTCCATCAGCCCCTACACACACACAATGCACCCCGCATCACCTCCTACACACACACAATGCACCCCCCCATCACCCCCTACACATACACACACAATGCACCCCTCCATCACCCCCTACACACACACACACACACACACACACACACAAATACAATACATCCCCCCCATCACCCACTACACACACACACACAATACCATGCACCCACCATTACCATCTCCCCATGCACACAATACAATGCACCCCCTCCAAACACACACACACAATGCACCCCCCATCACCCCCTACACACAATGCACCCCTCCATCACCCCCTACATACACACACACAATACACGCTCCATTACCCCCCCACACACACTACATCCCCCATCACCCGCTACACACACACACAAATACAATGCACCCCCACCACTCCCTACACACACAATGCACCCCCATTACTCCCTACACACACACAATGCACCGTCCATCAGCCCCTACACACAATGCACCCCGCATCACCCCCTACACACACACAATGCACCCCCCATCACCCCCTACACACACACACACAATGCACCCCTCCATCACCCCCTACACACACACACACACACACACATACAATACATCCCCCCCATCACCGACTACACACACACACACACACACACAATACCATGCACCCCCTCCAAACACACACACACACACACAGAATGCACCCCCCATCACCCCCTACACACACACACACACACACACACACAATGCACCCCCATTACACCCTACACACAATACACCCCTCCATCACCCCCTACATACACACACACACACACACACACACACACAATGCATCCCCCATCACCCTCTACACACACACACAATGCATCACCCCCTACACACACACACACACACACACACACACAATACAATGCATCCCCCATCACACCATACACACACACATACAATGCACCCCCCCATCACCCCCTACACACACACACAAATACCATGCACCCCCCACTACCATCTCCCCACGCACACAATACAATGCACCCCCCATCACCCCCTCCAAACACACACACACACACACACAATACAATGCACCCCCATCACCTCCTACACACACACACAATACAATGCATCCCCCATTACCCATACACACAATACACGCTCCATTACCCCCCCACACACAATGCACCCCCCATCACCCCCTACACACACACCCACAATACAATGCACCCCCACTACTCCCTACACACACAATGCACCCCCATTACTCCCTACACACACACACACACACACAATGCACCGTCCATCAGCCCCTACACACACACAGTGCACCCCCCCATCACCTCCTACACACACACACACACACACACACACACACAATGCACCCCTCCACCACCCCCTACACACACACACACACACACACACACAATACAATGCATCCCCCATCACACCCTACACACACAATGCACCCCCCCATCACCCCCTACATACACACACACATAAAATACAATGCATCACCCCCCCCCACACACACTACAATGTATCACCCCCTCCAAACACACACACACACACACACACAATACAATGCACCCCCCCATCACCTCCTACACACAAACACACACTACAATGCACCCTCATTACCCATACACACACAATACACGCTCCATTACCACCCCACACACAATGCACCCCCCATCACCCGCTACACACACACACAAATACAATGCACCCCCACTACTCCCTACACACACAATGCACCCCCATTACTCCCTACACACACACAATCCACCGTCCATCAGCCCCTACACACACACAATGCACCCCGCATCACCCCCTACACACACACAATGCACCCCCCCATCACCCCCTACACATACACACACAATGCACCCCTCCATCACCCCCTACACACATACACACAAATACAATACATCCCCCCATCACCCACTACACACACACACAATACCATGCACCCACCATTACCATCTCCCCACGCACACAGTACAATGCACCCCCTCCAAACACACACACACACACACACACACAATGCACCCCCCATCACCCCCTACACACACACACACAATGCTCCCCCATTACTCCCTACACACACACAATGCACCGTCCATCAGCCCCTACACACAATGCACCCCGCATCACCCCCTACACACACACAATGCACCCCCCATCACCCCCTACACACACACACACACACACACACAATGCACCCCTCCATCACCCCCTACACACACACACACACATACAATACATCCCCCCATCACCCACTACACACACACACACACAATACCATGCACCCCCTCCAAACACACACACACACACACACACAATGCACCCCCCCATCACCCCCTACACACACACACACACAATGCACCCCCATTACACCCTACACACAATGCACCCCTCCATCACCCCCTACATACACACACACACAATGCATCACCCCCTACACACACACACACACACAATACAATGCACCCCCCATCACCCCCTTCACACACACACACACACACACACACACAATACAATGCACCCCCCATCACCCCCTACACACACACACACACACAATACAATGCACCCCCCATCACCCCCTACACACACACACACACACAATACATCCCCCATCACACCATACACACACACACACACACACACACACAATACAATGCACCCCCCATCACCCCCTACACACACACACACACACACACACACACACAATACAATGCACCCCCCATCACCCCCTACACACACACACACACAATACAATGCACCCCCCATCACCCCCTACACACACACACACACACACACAATACATCCCCCATCACACCATACACACACACACACACACACGCAATGCACACCCCATCACCCTCTACACACACTCACAATGCATCACCCCCTACACACACACACAATACAATGCACCCCCCATCACCCATTATACACACACACACAATGCAGCCCCCCATCACTCCCCACACACACACACAATACAGTGCACCCTCCATTACCCCTCCCCCACATACAATAAAATGCACCCCCCCATCACCCCCTACACACACACACAATACAAAGCATCCCCCAACACACCCTACACACACACACACTATGCACCCCCCATCACCCTCTACACACACACACACACACAATGCATCACCCCCTACACACACACACACACACACAATACAATGCACCCCCCATCACCCCCTACACACACACACACACACACACACAATACAATGCACCCCCCATCACCCCCTACACACACACACACACACACACACACACAATACAATGCATCCCCCATCACACCCTACACACACACACACACACAATGCACCCCCCATCACCCTCTACACACACACAATGCATCACCCCCTACACACACACACACAATACAATGCACCCCCCATCACCCCCCCCCCACACACACACAATACAATGCATCCCCCATCACACCCTACACACACACACACACACACACACACACACACAGACACACACACAATGCACCCCCCCATCACCCTCTATACACACACAATGCATCACCCCCTATACACACACACACACACACACAATACAATGCACCACCCATCACCCCCTACACACACACACACACACACACACACACACACAATGCACCCCCCCATCACCCTCTACACACACACAATGCATCACCCCCTACACACACACACACACACACACAATACAATGCACCCCCCATCACCCATTATACACACACACACACACACACACAATGCAGCCCCCCATCACTCCCCCACCACACACACACACACACACACACAATACAGTGCACCCTCCATTACCCCTCCCCCACATACAATACAATGCACCCCCCATCACCCCCTACACACACACACACACACACACACACAATGCATCCCCCATCACACCCTACACACACACACACACACACACACAATGCACCCCCCCATCACCCTCTACACACACACACAATGCATCACCCCCTACAGACACACACACAATACATCACCCCCTACACACACACACAATACATCACCCCCTACACACACACACACACACACACACAATACAATGCACCCCCCATCACCCCTCCCCCACATACAATACAATGCACCCTCCATTACCCCCTCCCCAGACATAATACATTGCACCCCACATCACCACCCCCTGCAGACACAAATTACACTAACCAATCACTACACACAGAGCTTTTTTGGTACATTTTTTTAGTTGTAGATTTACCTTGGTTTAATGCAAATCCATGCTAATAAAAAGCTGCTTTTTACAGTCCCAGCAAAGTCTATGAGATTTCTGAAATCTCATGCGCACACACAAACACATCAGGTTTTTTTCCTGACGGTTTTGTCAAATAGCTGTGTTTTTGGTCAGGTTTTTAAAGAATGTGTTTTTTCATTGATACAACCCATTTTGTAGAAAAAAAAAAAAGCAGCAAATCTGCACCAAAAACGCAGATGACTCAGGAGATTTCCTGCCACAAGATCAGGTTTTGGTCAGGAAAAAAAGCACCAAAAAAGCCCTGTGTGAACATAGCCTTATCGGGGATTTCCCTATATGGTGGATACATAGCGGCATTGGTGGATTAACGTTAGTAATCTTTTCCATGTGAAGATGCTGGATAACATTCTGCTTCTCTTTTAATATTATTTGGCTGATGGATTCGGTGGTTTTCCTAGGACAAGGAATGTCCGTGCGTAAGAAAAACTGCGACTGACTGTAATCACAGATTCCAATATTATCTACAATAAATAAGATGCTACAAGAAATCCTGCGCTATCTGCAGGCACAGGACAGGGCTCTAATGCGCACTGTAGAGTTTGCAAATAGGCGCATGTTATACTGAGAGAAGCCGGAAATGATCAAGTAATAAAAACGTTTATGGTAGATATAGTGCGGGTCCCTAGAGGCAATTTCCCTGGTAGGCCCCTTACACCCCAGTCTGACTCTGTGTGTGTGTGTATATATATATATATATATATATATATATACATACATATACAGTACAGACCAAAAGAAAAGGTGAACGGATGGACTCTACGTGGCTGGTTCCCACCGTGAAGCATGGAGGAGGAGGTGTGATGGTGTGGGGGTGCTTTGCTGGTGACACTATTGGGGATTTATTAATTTATTAATAGCAGTGGCGTGCTGTTCCATCCGTTTGCGTTTAGTTGGACCATCATTTATTTTTCAACAGGACAATGACCCCAAACACACCTCCTGGCTGTGTAAGGGCTATTTGACGAAGAAGGAGAGTGATGGGGTGCTACGCCAGATGACCTGGTCTCCACAGTCACCAGACCTGAACCCAATCGAGATGGTTTGGGGTGAGCTGGACCGCAGCGTGAAGGCAAAAGGGCCAACAAGTGCTAAGCATCTCTGGGAACTCCTTCAAGACTGTTGGAAGACCATTTCTGGTGACTACCTCTTGAAGCTCATCAAGAGAATGCCAAGAGTGTGCAAAGCAGTAATCAAAGCAAAAGGTGGCTACTTTAAAGAACCTAGAATATAAGACATATTTTCAGTTGTTTCACACTTTAAGTATTTCATTCCACATGTGTTAATTCATAGTTTTGATGCCTTCAATTTGACTCTACAATTTTTAGAGTCATAAAAATAAAAAAAAATCTTTGAATGAGAAGGTGTGTCCAAACGTTTGGTCTGTTGTACTGTATATATATATATATATATTATAATTATATAAGGCTTAGTGTATGTGTGTATGTATGTATGTACGTACGTGTGTGTATATATATGTGTGTGTGTGTATGTCCGCTAAAGGAATCCGCACCGTCACATTTATAATGACAAAATTTTGCACAGACGCCCCATGTGACCCAGGGAACGTCAGACTATTGTTTTGAGTGGAAAATTTAACTCTGCAGTTTACAGTTACTCTCCAAAACACCTGCTTCCATTAAAGTCAATGGAGCTGGGAGCTACAAGTTATTAATAGGAGCTGTAATTGGTTGCTATAGGCAACAAAGGATATTTTTAGTATAATAGGCTTATGTGTGAGGTGATATGATAGCAGCGGAGAGACAGATAGAGAGAAACAGACAGGGAGAGAGACAGAGACAGACAGGAAAATAGACAGACAGGGAAAGAGGCAGACAGGGAAAGAGGCAGACAGGGAAAGAGACAGAAAGAGAGAGAGAGAGAGACAGAGAAAGACAGGGAAAGAGACAGAGACAGACAGTGAAAAAGACAGACAGGGAGAGAGACAGAATAAGAGACAGACAGGGAAAGAGACAGACAGGGAAAGAGAAGGACAGGGAAAGAAACAGACAGAGAGAGAGACAGAAAGACAGGAAGAGAGACAAACAGAAAGAGGAAGTCAGGGAAAGAGGCACACAGGGACATTTACAATCACGAAATTTTGCAAAGACGCCTCATGAGACTCAGGGAACGTTATAGACTATTATTTTGAGTGGAAAATGTAACGCTGCAGTTTACAGTTACTCTCCAAAAAACCTGCCTTTATTAAAGTCAATGGAGCTGGGAGCTACAGGTTAGTAATAGGAGCTGTGATAGGTTGCTATAGGCAACGAAGGATATTCTTAGTATAGTAAGCTTATGTGTGAGGTAATATGATATTGGTGGAGAGACAGATATCAAGAGAGACAGAGAGAGAGACTGAGACAGACAGAGAAAGACAGGGAAAGAGACAGACAGAGAGAGAGACAGAGACAGACAGAAAGAAGCAGAGAGGGAAAGAGGCAGTCAGGGAAAGAGGCAGAGACAAACACAGAGACAGACACACAAGGAAAGAGACAGACAGGGACAAACAGGAAAAGAGACAGACAGGGAAGAAGACAGACACACAGAGACTCACACAAAGGGAAGAGATAGACAGGGAAAGAGACAGACAGAGGCTAGGAGAGAAGAAAAGTGGGAAAGAGGCAGTTACTATCCCAGGCAACACTGGGAACTACTGCTAGTGTGTAGATATATATATATATATATATATATATATATATACACATACATACATACATATACACATACAGTATATATACTCAAACACACACGGCCAAAAGTGTTAGCACCCTTGAAGTTGTTCCAGATGAAGTATTTCCCTCAAAAAATTACAATACAGACATCACTAGGGGGACGCACAGACGTCACTAGGGGGTCTCACATATATCACTAGGGGGCCACACATTAAAAAATAAGGTCTGGAACACCATTCTAAGTCTGAACTGGGTGCAAAAACCTAAAAAAACCTTCACTATATAGAGAGAAGGTATGCACAAAAGTGACTATGTAAGGGGGTTTTAGGTTTTTGCACCCAGTTCAGACTTAAGCGGGCTTTACACAGTATGATCTATCGTGCGATTTCACGAGCGATCGTACCCACCCCCGTCGTTAGTGCGTCATGCGCAAATCGCTGCCCGTGTCACCCAAAGTCGTTAATCCCCCGTCACACGTACTTACCTGACGAGCGACCTCGCTGTGGGCGGCGAACATCCACTTCCTGAAGGGGGAGGGACGTTCGGCGTCACAGTGTCGTCACAAAGCCGCCCGCCAATAGAAGCGGAGGGGCGGAGATGAGCGGAACGTAACATCCCACCCACCTTCTTCGTTCCGCATTGCCGGCGGGTGCCGCGAGACGTAGGTAAGCTGTGTTCATCGTTCCCGAGGTGTCACACGAAGCGAAGTTTGCTACCCCGGGAATGATGAACAACCGGCGCAAAGAAGATTAAACGTTTTTTTTAAAAATGAGCGACCTGTACACGACTCGCGATTCGTAACCGATTTGCGATCATTTACAGACGCTCATAGGTGTCACACGGGCTGACGTCGCAAGCGATGCCGGATGTGCGTCACGAAAACCGTGACCCCAACGATCTGTCGCACGATAGATCGTCTCATGTAAAGCCCGCATTAGAATGGTGTTCCAGACGTTATTTCTTAATTTGTTTGTAGTCTTTCATTTGTGAACCCAACCCCACCCATACCTATTTCCGGTCCACATCATACATATATAGCCTGGGTCTCAGCTTCCCATACACGGTAAGTTGTTTAACTGCATGAGAGGACACACATTAGCTAGGGACCCCAATATAAGAGAATACCGTGACAAGGTTTTGGGGCTCTGTTGCATTGATCAATTCAATAGCTAAATTTCTCTTTCTTCATATGTTCATGGTAGTTATGCAGATTCCATTGTCATATTTTAAATTTTCACATATAGCTATTGTATTTTTCAGGGCAGTATTCACACAGCAGTTTCTGTTTTACATGTATCCCCCTTATATAGTCACTGGTGTGCATACCTTCTCTCTATATAGGGGGGGCGCACCGACATCACTAGGGGGCGCACATACATCACTAGGGGGATGCACAGACATCCCTAGGGGGCACAGACATCCCTAGGGGGCACAGACAACCCTAGGGGGGGCACGGACATCACTTGGGTGGCACGGACAGAGCACAGCCATCACTAGGGGGGAAAACATCACTGGGGGTGGTACACAGCATTAGAGGGAACACAACACTGGAGGGTGCTGCACACAGCACTGTGGGAGGCTGCACACAGCACTGTGGGGGGCTGCACACAGCACTGTGGGGGTCTGCACACAGCACTGTGCGGGGCTGCACACAGCACTGTGCGGGGCTGCACACAGCACTGTAGGGGGGGCTGCACACTGCCTTGTGGGGAGGCTGCACACAGCACTGTGGGGGGGCTGCACACAGCACTGTAGGGGGCTGCACACAGCACTGTAGGGGGCTGCACACAGCACTGTGGGGGGGATGCACACTGCACTGATGGGGGGGCTGCACACAGCACTGTGGGGGGGCTGCACACAGCACTGTGGGGGGGCTGCACACAGCACTGTGGGGTGGCTGCACACAGCACTGTGGGGGGGGGTGCACACAGCACTGTGGGGGTGGCTGCACACAGCACTGTGGGGGGGATGCACACTGCACTGATGGGGGGGATGCACACTGCACTGATGGGGGGGCTGCACACAGCACTGTGGGGGGGGGGCTGCACACAGCACTGTGGGGGAAGCTGCACACAGCACTGTGGGGGGGTTAGATAGCACTGTGGGGGGGGGCTAGACAGCACTGGAGAGCGGGCACACAACACCGGAGGGCGGACTCCAGGCACACAGCAAGTCCTGATCACATTTATAAGTGTAAGCACCCGAGCACTGCTGCCCCGGGGAATCTGGGGACATCACAAAAACTCATCGCAGGCCCGAGGTTCCAACTCCTGTGCTAAAGCAAGGGAAGGGCGCCCCCCACCACCCACGGCAATGTTCAGCTCACCGAACTCCTACCTTTCCCCATAGGATGCCGCATCCTCACCACCTCCGCATTGCCCGCAGCAGCACTGTGATGAGGTGCAGAGTGATGACCTCATCACAGTGCTGTGTGATGACGTGCCGCCTCCCTGCTCCACTGCCTCGCTTCCGGCCACATGGCTAATTTGCATGTGATGCCCTAGAAGGGCTTCGCTTGCAATTTAGCCATGTGTGCAGTGGCTGAAACGACACGGCCGGGCCCCTCTGCTGCGGCTGTGACTGGGGCTCGGTGAAGAGGGGAGGCCTGGCCTGCCCGGGGCTTAACAAAGCTAAGTAATTACCCCGGGCCTGTCCGGGCCCCCTCTCTTCACCGGGCCCGGTACACCAGGCACAGTAGTAATGCCCTGATGGCGGCCCTGTTGTGCAGGCCTGGACTCATGCAGTCCAAGGATCTTTGGTGAGTCACATGTGATGTCACCACAGGTCATTCTGCAACCGCGGAAACTGCACAGATCGTACAGAATTTATAAAATCACTGCAGCTTATGATGGAAAGGTTGGGGGCCCATCAGAGCATGGGGGCCCAGTCTGCTGGCAATGAGAAACACCTGTGCCCAGCCCACAGTAACAAGCCCGTGGTACCCCACAAATATAAACCATTGGGGCCCACTGGGAATCCAGGGCCCACCAGAGGATTCCCCGGTGCACTGGTGGACCAGTCCTACCCTGTAGAGGGGGCAGTATTATAGTAATTATATTCTTGTACATAGTAGCAGTATTATAGTAATTATATTCTTGTACATAGGGGCAGTATTATACTATTATATATTCTTTTACATAGGAGCAGTATTATAGTAGTTATATTATTGTACATATGAGCAGTATTATAGTAGTTATATTCTTGTACATATGAGCAGTATTATAGTAGTTGCATTCTTGTACATATGAGCAGTATTATAGTAGTTATATTCTTGTACATATGAGCAGTATTATAGTAGTTATATTCTTGTACATATGAGCAGTATTATAGTAGTTACATTCTTGAACATATGAGCAGTATTATAGTAGTTATATTCTTGTACATAGGGACAGTATTATAGTAGTTATATTCTTGTACATATGAGCAGTATTATAGTAGTTATATTCTTGTACATATGAGCAGTATTATAGTAGTTATATTCTTGTACATAGGGGCAGTATTATAGTGTTGAGGATATCCAAAAATACTTAATTCAGCCATTTCATAGACTCAGTTATATAGTTCAGTAGATGTGAACTAACACACATATTTGTGAATGCTTTTGTTTCTTACTAACATGTATATATGTATATTGCATATTCAGTGTATTTTCCTTAGACACAGTATATACCAGCATATGTAATTGTAAAGATGGCCGCCATTTCCTGTTTTACACCCAAGACAGATGGACAAAGGAAATTCCTGGAGTCTGGACTGACCAATCCAAGGAGGATGTGCAGATCTCTCTACATCATGAAGCCCTGCCCTGCGATACTTGATTGGACTAAAACTTTTGTTTACACCCCCCTACTGCTCGGTCTAGAGTTTCTTTCAAACAATAAAAAGTACACTTGGTTAAGAGCCAGTCATGGAGATAGATGTAACTGACTTGCTGTCTAGTTATTTAATCTCTAAGTGCACTCATGACATTTTAATTAGAAACAGCAGCCGGATCTCGAGAGATCCTTTGAGTCTCATCATCATCGTCATTCTGACCTTGACAGTTGGCGCGCCAAGTGTGGGGCCACCGAGAAGAGTGAGTCAGAGCTTCCACTTTCCGGACGTCTGGGGCTACTCCACAAGTATCCAGGTGTTGCTCGATATCGAGGATTTGATCGCCCTCCGTTTCACGGTAAGCATCATATACATTGTGTGTGCTGTTTTACCTGTGGATCGAGAGACACCTGGCGAAAGGGGGTGGTCACTAGTCCGGAGAATGGTAGTGCACCGGAGACCTAACGGTGTGACTGTCGCTCGCCGGTGACCTAGAGAAAAAACCCAGACCCTATAGGTGCTGGCTTTTAGGTCTTTTGTATAGGATCCGGCTGTTAATCAGGCTTGTGATTTCTCTGTTTGGTTCTCGGAGAGTTAATTGTCTGAGCAGACAGCTATAGAAATGGTGGAGAGAAGCCCAGCGTGCCTGCAGTCTCTTACACAAAAAGGAGGGGGGTCAGTCCCTCACTGGCTGCTTACACAGGACAGAGAGCGGGAGTTGTATTACGCGCTGTGCCTGCAGTCTCTTAGACAAAGAAAGCAGGGGGGGAAGTTAATCACCCACTGCCTGCATTTCTCCACTAAGAGGAAAGCAAGAAAAAGGTGGGGGGTCACTCGCTCACGCAGCTACGTTCTTTTGCTAAGAGGGCAGCAGGGAGGAAAGTTTGTGTGTGTTAGAAAGAAGGGGGGTTGATAGAGCCCACACAGACACAGCTGCTGTCTTTGTTCTGTGGAGGAGAAGGGGGGTCAGTGTGTGTTGGCCATTGCCCACCGGCTGCTTGAGAAAGAGCAGAGATCGAATTACATAGCTACGTCCCTGCTGTCTTTTAGCTGAGAAACAAGGGGGGTGGAGGAGTGAAGAGGCAGACTCCGGGGGTCAAAACAGCGCAGCTCTTTGGAGTGAGGAGAAAGGAGGGGTCAGTGGGCTAACATACAGGAGGTGGCTGCAGCCTTTGTATAGTAAAGCAAGTTGTAATGATTTGAAAGAAAGACAAGTGTTATTTTGGTTTGGATTTGAGAGAAATTAACGGGTTCATTCGTTTTTCAGTCTTTTTAAATTGTTTTCTTTTTGAACATAAGTATGAGAACTAGCGATTCCCCTGTGTTGCGGATAACACAGCCACTGTTTGTTAGATATTAAATATTAAATATTGAATATTGAATAGATAATAAACGAGGCGGGAAGGGTTCTGTTAACTTAAAGTGGAATTAGCGTATTCCCCTGCGGTTCAGGCGCATGTCACTGTCTGCATGGCAGACGAGGCGGGAAAGAATTTCATTTTAGTTAAGTTAAGGGTGCTGGAGTTAGCGGATTCTCCTGCGTATTAGATGCGAGTCACTGTCGGCGCGTTACAAACGCGGACGAGGCGAGAAAGGACTCCGTTGGAACGGCCGGTCCAATTAAGCACTGTATACTCTGTTCAAAAGATAAATATGTTGTTTTTAGTAGGAGCTGAGAACGCTGTCGCCCTAGTTACAAAAAAACGGAAAAAATATAAAAGATTGCAAAAAGTTGTGTAAAATCGTTGGATTACCACCAGGTGGCAGGCTGCAATCCATGTATTGAAGTTCAGATTAATCTCCAGTGAGAGTATACTGGAGGACAAAGACCCTATTCACTGTGTGTTGCTGTTTGTAGAATCACTAAATGTTTTTCTCTAGCTGTGCCTCATTGTTCTTCTCTAGAAGTCATCATATCTGGTGCTAATCAAATCTCTCCTTTGTATGCTGGAATGCAAATTTACAGGCACTAAAAGTATCCCTGGTTTACTACGTAGTTCCAGCCACTCCCAGTACACCCAGGGAGTCACAACATGGATGCTACACCCGGAAGTCAGGTGCCTGGAACTTCCTGTGGCAGCCGTCTTGCTACACCCACTGATGGCAGTACACCTCATAAGCCACACCCCTCGCAATGGCTCTTTGTCTAAGACTCTCCACCCATCCCCAGTGGGAGGTGTTCTCTGGTATAAATGACTAACATATTTGAATAAGTATAAATTGTATATTTGTTTACTCAGCTATCCCATACATGCAAGTCAAAGATAAGTAAGTGAAATTTTTTACTGAATTGATAAAGTCAGAGATAAGAATGGAATGTGTCTTTCCCCAATAGTGACGTAAGTTTGGTTTAACCCTTAGAGTTCAGGATTTCCCATTTTTAGTTTACTGCCTATACCGGAATAGGGAATTTTAGATTTCATGGGATGTGCGATATAATTTGTGTTGTTTTGTTTTTAATGGCGATTTATTTGAACAATATATTTTTATTTTGTGACTCTATCACCTTTTCTGTTTTTACGATTATTTCTAAACAATTCATATATTTTTGCAGGTTAGTCGCCTAGTCACAGCTGTCATTTCATCATGTCTCAGTTGTTTCTACTATGAAAGGTTTTTCTTTTCTTTATGGATACAGTGTTTATTGTAAGGTTTTAAAATTTCCCAGTAATGTATATTGTTGTGAGATATACGTTATTTTCAGTGTTTGTTCTTTTTAAGTTTTAGTATGTAGCTAATTTATTACCTGCTGTTTTATTTTTTCTTTTAGGGAATACCAGTATAAAAACGCTGAATTTTGCCATATTGGTAAATAAACAATTAAACAAGGGGGGAATAAGGTATTAATTATATTCTCCAGTTTCTTCGAGGGTGCAGTAGGCATATTAGATAGGTTTTGAAGCTGACCTTTTTCCCACAGGCTATGTTTATTAGATTACTATGAGGTATATCTGTTAACTGAAATAGGAAAGTCTTGTTTTATATGTTTATTTGTTTATTTGTTTGTTTATTTATTTAGTATTCTCAGTCATGTGAAGTATAGATGACCACTAACTGTATTATGATCAGAGATGAAGTTATAAGAATGATCTAATGTATATTTGTTTAGTTTTTGTTTTTATAGATGAAACCAGATGGTGGTCGATTCTGCACTGGATATGCTGCTGTTTACACCACATGAGGTAGTCTAAATTCGACCACTCCCTCCAATTCTATTGATACAGGAGACAGTGATGCATTAATGCCTCTCTTGATGGGTAGAACAGGAGTGGGTAAGAGTCTTTAGAGGTGTATGTAGGTTGTAGATTTTTTCCTGTTGTCAAATGAATTAGGTATGCCGAAAAGAAAGTCTAGATCTGAGCTGATGGATTCGGATGGAGATCCTCGCACAGGTGCAGCTGACCAAGAAGCAGTGAACGGGCCTAGAGTTGAGAGTCTTTCACCAATACCGACCATGCCTTGGTGACACCGGTCACGTCAGTGACTTCTGTCACTCCTTGTGTTCTTAAATCCCTACAGGAACAAGCAAAACAACAAGGAATGGAGTGTGACATGCAGGGAGCCAGCTGACTGAGGAAGGTCTGTGGACAAAGGGTGGTAAGCTTTCTCTGCCATGAGAGCTCTTCTTAATGATGGCCCAGGTAACATCTGTGAAAGACAATTGTCAGTGTGTGCTTTGGTGACACCGGGTTCAGTACCCAGGTGGGCAGACTCACCCAGTCTTGTAAGACATGTGCCTAGAACGAAGTGAGAAAAAACTGTAAAGAGTCCGTAGAAACACCCTGCACCTACTCTACCCATTCTTAGAGACTGCAAACTGATTATAGATGTATATTATGAGCACGTTGTATGCAAGTCTGTGCGTGTTGTGTAAATCTCTCTCCAGGTTTGGTCAGAGGCATTTCAGTGCAGAAAACGACATTATTGTTGAGAAGCACATGAAGGTGGTATGTAAAGAAAAATGTGTTTACAAAAAGTGTATATTTTATAGAAAAGTGGAAACTAGTAAATCGTGTATAAAATGTATATGTTTTGTTTTCTTTTCGTAATAAACAGGTTTTTATGTAAGATGTTTTTGGTTTAGCACAGATATGTATATTTTTATATAATTGACTGAATAGTGTGATAATCAGGTGTATCTTCCAATTCCAGATCTTAAATCAGAGCTATTAGCATATGGTCTCCAGTCAGGAGACTGATTGATCCTAAAGGACAAGCGAGAAAGAGCCATGAGTCAACACTAGAGGAGCTGATCCAACCACAGAAACATCTATGGATCCACACCTCGCATTGTAGAAGGGTTAATCAACCAGAGCTCCACTGAGCGTTCTGCTCATACTTATCCTTTTCAGAAAACCCTGTACAGTCTCATACCAGCATTGCCAGAACAGTTAGAAGAGAGGACTTAGAGAACCTTGAGACATGGGAAAGTCCAACTACAAAGGGTGAGGATTCGCCTAGGAGTCCTTGGTCTCTAACCGGTGAAGAAAACCCCTTTCCCCTTTCCGCCCATGCCTCAACGTTCAGTTAGGCAGGTTTTTCAACAGATCTTTCTACCTCTCTTCCTAAGGGAACACAGTACCCTTAGAATTTAGAAATGGCAGAAGTAAGTCTTTAGGGGGGACTGTTGAGGATAAAGAATTGAGTATCCAAAAATACTTAATTCAGCCATTTCATAGACTCAGTTATATAGTTCAGTAGATGTGAACTAACACACATATTTGTGAATGCTTTTGTTTCTTACTAACATGTATATATGTATATTGCATATTCAGTGTATTTTCCTTAGACACAGTATATACCAGCACATGTAATTGTAAAGATGGCCGCCATTTCCTGTTTTACACCCAAGACAGATGGACAAAGGAAATTCCTGGAGTCTGGACTGACCAATCCAAGGAGGATGTGCAGATCTCTCTACGTCATGAAGCCCTGCACTGCGATACTTGATTGGACTAAAACTTTTGTTTACACCCCCTTACTGCTCGGTCTAGAGTTTCTTTCAAACAATAAAAAGTACACTTGGTTAAGAGCCAGTCATGGAGATAGATGTAACTGACTTGCTGTCTAGTTATTTAATCTCTAAGTGCACTCATGACATTTTAATTAGAAACAGCAGCCGGATCTCGAGAGATCCTTTGAGTCTCATCATCATTGTCATTCTGACCTTGACAATAGTAGTTATATTCTTGTACATAGGAACAGTATTATAGTAGTTATATTCTTGTACATAGGAGCAGTATTATAGCAGTTATATTCTTGTACATAGGAGCAGTATTATAGTAGTTATATTCTTGTACATAGGAGCAGTATTATAGTAGTTATATTCTTGTACATAGGAGCAGTATTATAGTAGCTATATTCTTGTACATATGAGCAGTATTATAGTAGTTATATTCTTGTACATATGAGCAGTATTATAGTAGTTACATTCTTGTACATATGAGCAGTATTATAGTAGTTCTATTCTTGTACATATGAGCAGTATTATAGTAGTTATATTCTTGTACATATGAGCAGTATTATAGTAGTTATATTCTTGTACATATGAGCAGTATTATAGTAGTTATATTCTTGTACATAGGGACAGTATTATAGTAGTTATATTCTTGTACATATGAGCAGTATTATAGTAGTTATATTCTTGTACATAGGAGCAGTATTATAGTAGTTATATTCTTGTACATAGGAGCAGTATTATAGTAGCTATATTCTTGTACATATGAGCAGTATTATAGTAGTTATATTCTTGTACATATGAGCAGTATTATAGTAGTTACATTCTTGTACATATGAGCAGTATTATAGTATTTATATTCTTGTACATATGAGCAGTATTATAGTAGTTATATTCTTGTACATAGGGACAGTATTATAGTAGTTATATTCTTGTACATAGGAGCAGTATTATAGTAGTTATATTCTTGTACATAGGAGCAGTATTATAGTAGCTATATTCTTGTACATATGAGCAGTATTATAGTAGTTATATTCTTGTACATATGAGCAGTATTATAGTAGTTATATTCTTGTACATATGAGCAGTATTATAGTAGTTATATTCTTGTACATATGAGCAGTATTATAGTAGTTATATTCGTGTACATAGGCAGCAGTATTATAGTAGTTATATTCTTGTACATAGGAGCAGTATTATAGTAGGTATATTCTTGTACATAGGGACAGTATTATAGTAGTTATATTCTTGTACACAGGTGCAGTATTATAGTAGTTATATTCTTGTACATAGGAGCAGTATTATAGCAGTTATATTCTTGTACATAGGAGCAGTATTATAGTAGTAGTATTATAGTAGTTATATTCTTGTACATAAGAGCAGTATTATAGTAGTTATATTCTTGTACATAGGAGCAGTATTATAGTAGCTATATTCTTGTACATATGAGCAGTATTATAGTAGTTATATTCTTGTACATATGAGCAGTATTATAGTAGTTATATTCTTGTACACAGGAGCAGTATTATAGTAGTTATATTCTTGTACATATGAGCAGTATTATAGTAGTTATATTCTTGTACATATGAGCAGTATTATAGTAGTTATATTCTTGTACATAGGAGCAGTATTATTGTAGCTATATTCTTGTACATATGAGCAGTATTATAGTAGTTATATTCTTGTACATATGAGCAGTATTATAGTAGTTATATTCTTGTACATATGAGCAGTATTATAGTAGTTATATTCTTGTACATAGGAGCAGTATTATAGTAGTTATATTCTTGTACATAGGAGCAGTATTATAGTAGTTATATTCTTGTACATAGGAGCAGTATTATAGTAGTTATATTCTTGTACATAGGGGCAGTATTATAGTAGTTATATTCTTGTACATAGTAATACTGCTCATATGAGCAGTATTATAGTAGTTATATTCTTGTACACAGGAGCAGTATTATAGTAGTTATATTCGTGTACATAGAAGCAGTATTATAGTAGTTATATTCTTGTACATAGGAGCAGTATAAGGGTATGTGCGCACGTTGCTTTTTACCTGCTTTTTTGCTGCTTTTTCTTCTGCGCTGTTTAATGCCAAAATGGATGTGTTCTTCTATTCAAGCAAAGTCTATGGGAATTTGGGTTTCTTGTTCACACTATGTTGTTCAAAATGCTGCCTTTTTGTGGCAGAACTTTGGTCAAAAACTCAGCTTTGCAGTGCAAAACCCAAATGGCAAAAACAATTGACATGTTGCTTCTTTGAAAAGTTATGCTACAATCTGGTGACTGACCAACACCATGCCATGCACGCCTGATTTTTGGTTTGCTATGTATTCCTCCTGTTGGTAGCTGTTCAGATTCAGTTACCTCACCCCTTTCCACAGGCAATGCTAATTAAGCACCATCTTGGATCTGGTCAGCCTTTATCAATGGTTGCTGTTTGGCACTGGGAGGATCAGTTCTGATATAGTCCTGGTATGTGCAGAGCTTGCTCCACATGCTGGGACCTCCTGGGCTGGTCTCTATCCACAAGTGCCTTTTTTGCAACATTGAAGCGGCTATATACAGGTTACAGGTATGTGTGCTCCATTATGGTTCTGTTTTTAACTTTATCTAGGAGGCCGCATGGCACATGAAATACAGAATGTAGAGTAGGACCCCCCTATTGAGATTTGCCGTGACGTTGGCAGGGTGGCTCAAAAAATTGATCAATTATTTGCTAAAAATCTCATTTTTTTATTGTAGTACAGTTGGAATAAATCTGTGAATTTTCACTTTTTATATGATGCATGCCAATTTCAGATTGTGCTGGCTCCCTTTTTTTCTATATTCTTGTACATAGTAGCAGTATTATAGTAGTTATATTCTTGTACATAGGGGCAGTATTATAGTAGTTATATTCTTGTACACAGGAGCAGTATTATAGTAGTTATATTCGCGTACATAGAGGCAGTATTATAGTAGTTATATTCTTGTACACAAGAGCAGTATTATAGTAGTTATATTCTTGTACATAGGGGCAGTATTATAGTAGTTATATTCTTGTACATAGGAACAGTATTATAGTAGTTATATTCTTGTACACTGGAGCAGTATTATAGTAGTTATATTCTTGTACACAAGAGCAGTATTATAGTAGTTATATTCTTGTACATAGGGGCAGTATTATAGTAGTTATATTCTTGTACATAGGAGCAGTATTATAGTAGTTATATTCTTGTACATAGGGACAGTATTATAGTAGTTATATTCTTGTACATAGGGGCAGTATTATAGTAGTTATATTCTTGTACACAGGAGCAGTATTATAGTAGTTATATTCTTGTACATAGGGGCAGTATTATAGTAGTTATATTCTTGTACACAGGAGCAGTATTATAGTAGTTATATTCTTGTACATAGGAGCAGTATTATAGTAGTTATATTCTTGTACATAGGGACAGTATTATAGTAGTTATATTCTTGTACATAGGGGCAGTATTATAGTAGTTATATTCTTGTACACAGGAGCAGTATTATAGTAGTTATATTCTTGTACATAGGAGCAGTATTATAGTAGTTATATTCTTGTACATAGGGGCAGTATTATAGCAGTTATATTCTTGTACACTGGAGCAGTATTATAGTAGTTATATTCTTGTACACAAGAGCAGTATTATAGTAGTTATATTCTTGTACATAGGGGCAGTATTATAGTAGTTATATTCTTGTACATAGGAGCAGTATTATAGTAGTTATATTCTTGTACATAGGGGCAGTATTATAGTAGTTATATTCTTGTACATAGGAGCAGTATTATAGTAGTTATATTCTTGTACATAGGGGCAGTATTATAGTAGTTATATTCTTGTGCACAGGAGCAGTATTATAGTAGTTCTATTCGTGTACATAGGGGCAGTATTATAGTAGTTATATTCTTGTACATAGGGGCAGTATTATAGTAGTTATATTCTTGAACATAGGGTCAATTTTAATTGGAAAAAACAAACATAAATACAAGTATAATAAACAAAAACTTCCATAAATACAAAACACAAATCACTGAGGTTACATAGACACCAGCACTAAATAATCAGATCATACACACAAATAAAGTAGAGTCCACACCTGTGGTGGGAAATGAGTGTCACAGAAACCCTGCAATCACCATACAATATATAGAAGGAGCAGAGTGACAGCCATCATCAGGAGTCAGGGACGTTCGGTCCACCACCGGTGTCCATGTCAGACTCTACCTGAGGGTCTACAGACAGGGGCTTCCGCTTTGGCGGGGGATGGTCCTCTACGTCCCTGTCACACTCGTCCTCAAGTTTCCCCAACTCTTCCTCATAATCATTATCATTTGATTCAGATAAAGCCCCATACTTGTTGGACACGACCATCACACCTGCAGAGCTCTGGACCTTCTTACTAGCTCTGTCATATTCTGCCTCAGGTTTACGGGAGGACGTGTTCTTTTTCTTCCGTTCATTCTGATTAATGCTCCAGTCATCAGATACAGACAGTGATGCTGAAGGGGGGGCTACCTGAGGCTGCTGCACCTGAGGGACGACCTCCATGTTCCCTTCTGCACCCTCCGTACCCTGCTGCTCTGGTGTTACATGAGTAGACTCCCGGGGGACATCTGAGCTGATCAGTACCTCTCCCGACATTGAATCCTCCTCCTAAGCCTCTGCCACTACCTCCTGAGCCTCTGCCGCTACCTCCCGAGTCTCTGCCGCTACCTCCTGAGCCTCTGCCACTACCTCCCGAGTGTCTGCCGCTACCTCCCGAGTCTCTGCCGCTACCTCCCGAGCCTCTGCCGCTACCTCCCGAGCCTCTGCCGCTACCTCCCGAGTCTCTGTCGCTACCATCACATCCTCATCAGGGAAGACTCTACAGATGTTGTGCCAGGGATCTGGACAGTCCCTGTGAGGGTGGCCCATCTTACCACAGAGGTTGCACCTCTGATGTCCCAGCAGTCTGCAGCGATATGGCCGATTTCCCCACACAGGCTGCACTTCCCCACAGTACAGTCATTGGCCAGATGACCTGTTTTACCACATCTGAAGCACTTTCGGGACTGCCCGGGATAGTAAATTCTGCCCTTCTCCCTCCCAATGAAGAAGGAGTTGGGTAAGGCTGCATGCGCATGCTGCAGTTTTTTCTGCACACAAACTGCAACCAAAACTGCACCTTGTCGCAGAGAGTCGGGAAATGTCCCAAAAAATGCTTGTAATGTAGGTGCGTTTTGTGGTGCGTTTTTGGTGCATTGTTGTCATTGCGTTTTTTTAAAGGAAAAACAAAATATGATAGGAAAGGATAATGGATAGATAGGTAGAATAGATTATATATGAAAAAATAGAAAGAATAGCTAGATGGATAGATAGATAATAAGAACATATAGATTAGATAATAAGAAAGAATACATAGAAAAAAATAATAGAATAGCTTCATAGAGGGATAGCCAGCTTGGTTAGGTTTTTTTTCTATTTCTGGGGTAAAAAAAATAACATGGGTCCCCCCCCATTTTTCATATCCTGCACAGGAACAGCAGCAGCTGCAGTCTGCAACCCTCAGCTCTCTGCTGTGCCTTGGCTGGTTATGAAAAATAGAGGGGATTCCACCCCTTTTTTTAATTATTTGATTTATTTAAAAAAATGACGTGGGATCCCCTCATTTTTCTAATACCAGCCAAGGTGCAGCAGACAACAGGGGGCTGATATTATTAGGGTGGGAAGGACCATCGTTATTTGGCCCTTTCCAGCCTAACAATAGCAGCCCACAGCCTCCCCAGAAGTGGCGGATCCATAAGATGCACCAATTCTGGCGCTAGACCCGACTCTTCTCGTTGCCCTGGTGCGGAGGAAATCGGGGTAATAAGAAGTTTATGGCAGCAGCCCACAGCTGCCACTAAGCCCTAGGTTAGTGATGTCATGCGTCTATGAGACACCCCACATCACTAATCTGTAATTTCCATCTCTCGTTCAGGGTAACGTTTTTCTTATGGGGCTCTTTTATGTTTATATTTCAGTATTACTGTGGTTTATCACAGGCTATTCTCAGGGTCCTATGGATCTTAAAGCCTGCGAAAAAGTGTGGGAAACACAATTGGACCGGGTGTTTGAAGCTGGAGGGGAGGAGTTACCTTCTTTGAGTTCCAGAACTGCTCTGGATCACATGAACAGCCTTAAATCTATGTTAAATAGAAAAACACGTCTATGGTGGAATGTGGCATTTATGAAGAGGTATCTGGATAGAGGGTTGGTCCCCAGGGGGCTTAGAGTTAGGGTTTT
The DNA here is from genome assembly GCF_048569485.1 of Anomaloglossus baeobatrachus. Lineage (NCBI taxonomy): Eukaryota > Metazoa > Chordata > Amphibia > Anura > Aromobatidae > Anomaloglossus > Anomaloglossus baeobatrachus. The sequence goes on along the minus strand of NC_134360.1, from coordinate 54,413,593 downwards.
TCCCTCTTTCACCGTCTCGGACGAAACTATTAAAAACCAAATGGGAGGAAGCCGCGGCTGGCTGCTCCAGGACTTTCATGCAGCTCCTGATAGAGCTGAATGAAAAGTCCATCAGTGAGCTTGAGACGAAGATTGGGGAGGCCCAGACCATTCTTTCCTCGGAGCTAACCCCAGATGAACTGTCCAAGTATAATGAGTCACTGGACAAAGAGTTCTCGAAATGGGAGAAAGAAATTCTGAATACCAAAACGAAAAAATACTAGCGGGACGTTATGGACTATAAGAACGGCCAAGTTTATCGGTGGCGGGGTGTGTCACATTCTAGAAAAAAACATCATGCTTCAATGGTGTCAATTTCGGCATCATCTATGTCCTCAGTGGATGAAGAGTCCACATCTGATAAAATCAGGAATATGAGACCTAATACCAGAGCCACAAATGCTCGGAACAAACAAGGTATAGGTCCTGGTGGTGGACGTGGGACTCTTCCTCCTGTTCAGAAGAAAGGGGGAGACTCGCACCTTGAGGTAATCAATCTATCCAAACATGTGCTCACCCCTCCTCAGATTGAGGTCCTTAAGCTGGGACTGTCGTTTGTCCCCCAGGCTAATTTTAATTTATTTTCAGTGATTAAAGATCTCCATTTATTTTTACGGAAGTTGGTGTTACATAAACTACACCATAAAAAAACTTCAGGCGAGCCATCTTTGTCTACCCTTGAACAGGAAGCCATTGCTACCCTTGAAGAACTGGAGGCGGAGTCCACTTACCATCCATCAGGTAACTTCCCACAACATACCATGCCAAAATCCACCACATTCCCGCCTCTATCACTATGCCCCCCTATCCAGATTTTTGGGGAGTTGGTGACTAGAGATATTCGGCGACTCTCCTTGAAGGGTGGCGGTAATAATCTTACTAGACAGCAACAATCCGCACTCTGGGAGATACAGTCCCTTGATGGCGTGGTTGTTAAATCCGCCGATAAAGGCGGTAATGTGGTGATTTGGCCTGTGGAACTGTACAAAAGGGAGGCATGGCGCCAACTCAGAGATCGGGATGCCTATGAACCTCTCCACCATAATCCCACGCGGGGTTATGCCAATGACCAAGAGGTGATACTGTTACAGACATTTGAAGAGGGAATCATTCCCAAGAAGATCTATGAGGGCCTTTTAGTGAAGTCACCAGTGGTTCCAACTTTCTATCTCCTCCCCAAGGTTCACAAAAACCCAAAGGTGTCTCCGGGACGTCCCATTGTCTCTGGCATGGGTGGGTTGTGCGATGTCACTTGCAAATTTATTGAGCACTACTTGCACCCACTTGTGGAGACATTGCCCTCCCATGTCAGAGACACTTCGGACGTCCTTAGGAGGCTGGAGGGCTTAGTCTTGGAGAAGGATGTATTACTGGTGACCATGGATGTCGAGGCCCTCTACTCTAGCATTGGTCACCGCGATGGACTTGCAGCCACTCAGTTCTATCTGGATGCAAGTAATATGGATAGGTCCCTGTCCGGTCTGATTATGGAGTTGTTGGAGTTTGTGTTGACGCACAACTTCTTCATTTTTCGGGACCGGTTCTTCCTCCAGTGGCACGGCACTGCGATGGGGCGGCTTGTGCGCTGTCCTACGCAAACCTCTTTCTCGGTTTCTGGGAGAGGGAGGTTTTCGGGGGCGGTGTGCTGGCGAGCTCCCATGCACAGTGCTGGCTTCGCTATATAGACGACATTTTTGTCGTCTGCGGTGAAACCGGTTCTGAACTTGAGGATTTTGTGCGTCGACTCAACTCCAATGACCGGAACGTCTTATTGACTCATCAGATCGGGCCAAGGGTCATTGATTTTCTTGACATCCGGATTTCCATCGAACTGAGTGGCGCCGTATCCACCACCATCTTTCGTAAGTCCACCGCGGTCAATTCCCTCCTCCACGCCACCTCGGGACACCCTAGGTCAACGGTAAATGCAATCCCGATGGGCCAGTTTCTGCTCTTGCGCAGACTGTGCTCTTCGGATTGCTCCTTTGAGGTCGAATCAGGGGATATGAGGGAGAGATTAATAAATAGGGGCTACAGTAGGAGATCTATAAAACGAGGTTATCAGCGGGCCAAATTCTCGAGACGTGACCACCTATTATCTGGGAGAAATATGACAGCAAAATCAACTGGCCCAATAGCCAGATTTATCTTCACCTACTGTAGACAGTGGGAACAGATAAGGGGTGTGTTAAGTAAACACTGGGCAATCCTTCAAACGGAACCTGCCTTTGAGGGATATTTGCCGGATCATCCTATGATGACAGCAAAGAGGGGTAGGAGTCTTAAAGACATGTTAGTGCATAGTCACCATGTTGTGAGGGCACCCCCCCTCTTTGGCTGTGGTCCCCAGCGAGTCGGCTGCTATCCATGTGGTTGTTGCCGTGGATGTAAAAATATTATCAGGGCTACTACTTTCTGCTCCGCCGATGGCCTCAGAGAATTTTCAATCCGGGAATATATTTCCTGCAACACATCTGGCGTAATCTATTACGCCACATGTGGTTGCGACAAAATATATATCGGATTGACCTCTCGGGAACTCCGTATCCGTACAAGGGAGCATGTACGCGATATACTGGCAGCCAAGGAGGTTATCAACCCAGAATCCCTCAAGACGATCCCCCGCCACTTCAGGGAGGTCCATAATTGTGACCCAATATCCCTGAAGGTCCGTGGGATTGACAGAGTACATCTTGGGATTCGTGGGGGAGACCTGAAAAAGCGCCTTGCACAAGTGGAGTGTCGGTGGATCTTTTCCCTTGGAACCATGTCCCCGCATGGACTTAATGAACGGCTTACTTTTGCCCCGTTTTTGTAATGACTCAGGTTTTCCCCATATATGACATGTTTTTGTTCTATGGTTGGTCCTCCTTGTGCCGAGGAGAGTTACCCCCATTTTTATATGGTTGGTGCATGTGTCCATATAGCAGTTGTTTACGGCGTGTGGGCAACTGCACTTATAGCATTTTCAGGTTTGTTTTTGTTATCTGTGCAGTGATTTCTGGTTCTCAATTTTAACAGTGGTCTTTTTTGGTTCCTTAGCTTATATTGATCCATCCCCTGTCATTTCCAGCCCCCATCTCCGTGGCCTTGATTCCCACCGGGACATACATCATGGAAGGAGGTGGAAGTTTTTCTAACAAGCAAACCATGAACATGGAGTCCACTACATCGGATCTATTAACAAACATGCATTGCAGCATAACTATATTTATAACTGTTACGTAATTTTGTATGTTTATATGTGTATTTTCGATTATATATAACATTGCATTAAGAGCTCACCGCATGTCTGTATTGTGGTCTCAGCAATGCTTGTTTTCTTCCTCCATTTTTCTCTCTCTTTATTTTTCATACGTCCCGGTTCCAATACCTTACATCTTGTAGCTTCCCCAGCAAACTGTGGTAGGATTCTGCTAGTTTGCAGGGCTATCGCCACTCATTTGCTGAGTGGGCGTGAGTTTCTTCTCTTACCTTATTTGGTCTGGGTCGGCCGTGTGATGCGTCAGCTGGAGGTATCTGCCTCCTGGGCGCGACCGCGATGGCGTCCTTAGCAGAGGAGACGGGAAGTGTTTATGACATCACAGGAAGTTTTCTTCCATCCGACCTCCGCTGCTGACGCTTCACCGCGGCGCGACCCGGCGTGCTATTCACCTTGACGCACTGATGAGGGGGCGTTTTAATGGGGTTTGGTATCCTTTATAAGACCCACACATTGCACTAGTTTTATCTGTCCCCCAACGAAGCACAACAAGTGAAACACGTGTTGGGACGTCGGTCCCCACGTGCTACCCCGGTCTGGTGATCCATCTTCCTGGTAGGTGCATTGCCCTTTGGGCTATACTTGGAACTACTTAATTCATTAGGCTACCTTTTACACCCTTGGGCTATCATCTACCGGTTGGTTATTTTAACCCTGGGAAGGTTTCTTGGATCTTGTGGAGACTTGTTCTCCTTTATTTATTTCCGGGACACGTGGGGTGTCTCCCCCTCAGCACTTATTCCCTCTGGTCCTTTTCTATGTCTTTGTGATATGTTATTGATACACCTACAGCATTATTTAAATAAAATGTTTTGTACATTTATAATTATGGCTTGTTTGAGTGTCTCTATCATTTGGCAAATTTAAAGACTCTCTTGTCTGGGTTCTACTGTTATTTTGAGTTGTTGCCAATAATTTTTTTCTTATGTGGCTCTTTTATGTTTATATTTCAGTATTACTGTGGTTTAATCACAGGCTATTCTCAGGGTCCTATGGATCCAAAATGGTCCTATGGATGCAAAATAGCTTATCGGTGTCACACGCAACGGCATCGCTAATGCAGCCGGATGTGCGTCACAAATTCCGTGACCCCAACGACTCCGCATTAGCGATGTCGCAGCGTGTAACGCCCCCTTTACATTAACACACACACTATGGCTAAGTTCACATTTCCGTTGTTTTGCATCAGTCACATGCGTTGCTTGACGCATGTGACTGATGCGTTGTACAACGGATGACAACGGATGACAAAGAAAATAATTTCCTTGTCGGACTCCGTTGTGTGCAGGGGGCAGAGTTCGGGGGGCAGAGTTCGGGGGGCAGACCTGAGGACGTCAGTGCCGCGGTCTGCATGGCTGGGGACAGGTGAGTGTGCGAGTCTACATGTGTGTGTACATGCGGAATGCGGGAGGGGGCGGAGCACAAGGGGGCGGAGCTGAGCAGGGCCGTGGAGCTGAGGAATTCAGTGCCGCGGGGACTGCAGGGCTGGGGACAAGTGAGTGTGTGTGTGTGTGTCTACACATGCGGAGTGCGGGAGGGGGAGGAGCCGAGTGGTGAAGTGTCAGCCTCCTTGCACACTGTATCCAGGGTAAATATCGGGCAACTAAAAGCAAAGCACTTTTTGCTTGGTTACCCGATATTTATCTTGGTTACCAGTGTACACTGCTTAGCGCTGGCTCCCTGTACCCATAACCACTGTAAATATCGGGTAACTGACCAAAGCACATTGCTTGGTTACCCGATGTTTATCCTGGTTACGGGGGCAGGGAGCCAGAGAGCGCATGCGCAGCAAAATCCTACGGATAGTGCTGCTCAAAAAATGTTACAGGCTGCGTTGCTCCAGCCCGGCAGTCAGTTAAAAAACGACTGACCGCGACGCAGCGGATGCAACGCAGCATCATCAGTCGCAATCCGTCACTAATAGAAGTCTATGGGGAAAAACAGGATTCCTGCAAAATATTTTGCAGGATACCGTAATTCCTCAAGGCTACGGATTGTGACTTATGCAAAACAACGGAAGTGTGAACTTAGCCTATACTGTACACTGTATACAGAGCTCCTGTGTATAATGTCACTGGTGAGCACTGTATTACCTATACACTATATACAGAGCTCATGTGCATAATGGCACTGATGATAATCTTAGCGTTATTAGCATTGAAGTTCTTATTCATGATCATTATTGTAGTATTATATGTCCTTGTGTGGTAGTAATATGTTCTCTAGTCATGCTGTACTGATATATGTCTCGTGTGTGGTATTATTTGGTCATTATGTAGTGTGGTTATAGTGTCACGGTATTTCTCCCTTGTATGTGGTTGTATTCAGTCACTATGTGGTCTGTTTATGGTGTGGCGGTATTACTCTCTTGTATGTAGTTATATTCGGTCATTATGTGGTGTGGGTATAGTGTTGCGGTATTTCTCCCTTGTATGTGGTAATATTCGGTTACTATGTGGTCCAATTATGGTATGGTGGTATTACTCTCTTGTATGTGGTTGCTTTTGATCACTATGTTTTGGTAGTTTTTTATCTGGTCATAGTGTCGCAGTATTTCTCCCTTGTATGTAGTATTATTCTGTCAATTTGCGGTCTGGTCACGGTCTGGCAGTATTTCTCCCTTATATGTGGCTGTATTTGGTCACTGATTGGTAGTAATATGTGGTCTGGTCACGGTGTGGCAGGAATTCTCCCTTGTATGTGGTATTATTGGTTTTGGTATAGTGGATTGTGTTGTATATGGAGGTCACTTTTTCCTTTATATAAGGGGGAGATTATTTCCAATAGAAATTAAATACTTAAACATTTAACCCATCCCTGTCCTGTGACTATTACACTACAGGAAATATGCACTTCGAGGTTCTCCAGTGAAAACAAGTAATCACCTTTACTAAGGCCACGTGCATGTGTTGAGTATTCAGTGAGTTTTTTACCTCAGTATTTGAAGCCAAAACCAGGAGCGGTAAAATCAGAGGAAACGTGTAATAGAAACTCGAGCACAACTTCTGTATTTTTCACCCACTCCTGGTTTTGGCTACAAATACTGATGTAAGATACTAACCAAATACTGAACGTGGCCTAAGGATGAGTGATAACATATTCATCAGTGGGGTCCGATTGCTGGGACCTGCACCGATCGTGCAACTTTTATCCCCCATTACACTGGAGCTTGTGTCCGACTCGACCCTTGATCCATTCATTCCCTCAGTGGCTGCGAGCGCTGCGCTTGTTTTTATCTGGCTGCTCCACAGAGGATGAATGGAGCTGCGGTCACACACTCCACCTGCTGCCGCTGCAAAACGTTCCCCAATCTTCCTAACGGTGCGGTTTCCACTGGTCTGGTTCCACCGATCAATAAGTAATCACCAACCTACCCTGTGGATCAGTGATAATTTGTTTTCACCAAAGACCCCATTACTGCAAACTACTATAATTGTACATCCCAGTTATAGTGCACAATATAGATGTGCAGGAGCTGCCTGTGTATACAGTCAAAGCAACACAATAATGGGGATAACGATAATGTGTGTTTAAATTTAGCTGTAGGGTGGGCCCCTGGAGTCAATTCCCCTGGTGGGCCCCAGACACCCCAGTCCGACCCTGCTCTACAGTATAGAGAGGACACTGCTGACCATAAGAGCTTACACTCTACAGTATAGAGGGGATACTGCTGACCAAAAGAGCTTACACTCCACAGGACAGAGAGGAACCTGCTGACCATAAGAGCTTACACTCTACAGTATAGAGAGGACACTGCTGACCATAAGAGCTTATACTCTACAGTATAGAGGGGATACTGCTGACCATAAGAGCTTACACTCTACAGGACAGAGAGAACCCCCAATGACCATAAAAGCTTACACTCTACAGTATAGAGAGGACACTGCTGACCATGAGAGCTTACACTCTACAGTATAGAGGGGATACTGCTGACCATAAGAGCTTACACTCTACAGGACAGAAATAGAAGGAGGCTGTGGACAAAAAAGCGCAAATAGGGTCTTACCCCGATATATGTGGGGTGGGGAAGGGGGAGTAAAATCACTCACCTGATGTAGTTGTGCCAGTCACAACTACTATAAGTGCATGTAAAACAAGATCCACGGCTGCAGCCACCCAGTGGCAGACATCAGAGAGCAATAGAGAAGGGTGTTCAATTGCCGCGCCAACAGATCACTCATTCAGATGATGAAGACCAATGTCACTTTATTTTCATACAGGTCTACGCGTTTCTGGAGCACCTGCTCCCTTCCTCAGGACCATCAGGTTAAAAATAACATCAAATCCCTTGGGATTTGATGTTATTTTTAACCTGATGGTCCTGAGGAAGGGAGCAGGTGCTCCAGAAACGCGTAGACCTGTATGAAAATAAAGTGACATTGGTCTTCATCATCTGAATGAGTGATCTGTTGGCGCGGCAATTGAACACCCTTCTCTATTGCTCTCTGAACTCTACAGGACAGAGAGAACCCCCAATGACCATAAAACCTTACATTCTACAGTATAGATAGGACACTGCTGACCATAAGAGCTTACACTCTACAGGACAGAGAGAACCCCGATGACCATAAAAGCTTACACTCTACACGAGAAAGATGAACTTGCTGACCATAAGAGCTTACACTCTACAGAAGAGAGAGAGAGAGAAGGAGAGATCCTACTAACCAAAAGAGGTTACATTGTACAGAAGAGAGAGGATACTAGTGACCATAAGAGGTTACACTCTATACTGGAAAGAGAGAAGGGACCCCACTGACCATAAGAGCTTACACTCTACAGAAGGAGAGTTACCCAGTGACTCTGTACATAGAAAATTGCCCTGCTGTAAAAACTGTGCTCCACTGGGAACTTCTGATTGATGATTGCCCAGGTTCTGATCACCTCTGTACAAGGTGTGATAATCCATAGACGTCATAGAGTGTTGGGATAAAAAGGAGAATCTGGAGGAAACCCATGCAAACATGGGAGAACATACAGACTCCTTGCAGATGTTCAGCTCAGAACTTATTGCAACCAATGGACCCCAGTGATGATATTGGGGTCAGGCTGACACCTCGGCCGCAGTCAGGGTCATTAAGTTACATGTCAGTAATGTAGAAATAGCCATCAGCCGTGTGAGAAAAAAGGAAATTGTGTAAAATATCCTGTTCAGGAAGAGATAATTGAAAATAATATAATTTATAATTAACTCCTTCATGCACCGATACTCTAATAATATGTAGAACATAATGTTCTGACGATATCGATAGTGACATTTTAATTGCTGTGTATGAAAACATAAAGCTGCTCCCCCAGATTATCTCCCCAGCTTCATATATTAAGCAGAGTTATAGCACGTCTATATGAAATGCACTGTGGAGAAATAACAGCGTCCTGTCCCTTTAAATTCTGTGTGTTGCATGACACTGGTCAGCAGCCAATAAGATTGCTGGATTTGAATCTGAAGAAATAAACACAAACAAACTGTCGCTCTCCTCAGTGTTTTACAGACAGTGACGAGTGGAGTTGTATATCGGTGAGTGCCGCCATCACATCCCCTGATGACCGGACACTGATTTATCTCCTCTCCTCGATGCTTCTTTCCTGTTATCTGGAATCCGCTGATGATTTTATCATTTCATCTAAACTCAAAACAGGCGAGAAACCGGGCAGAGCAGAGAATTCTGCCACAACAGCTGCTGTCACCGGCCACTAGGGGGCGCTATCAGTGCAATCTGTATTTACTGGTGCACTGGGCTCCCCCTAGTGGCTGCAGGAAAGCAGAAGATTATGTTTGGGTTACACAGGACACTGCGGCCGGTATTATTTATTGGGGCATTATTTACCACTAATGTCAGTGGGATTAGTGTCCCGGCACTGTTATTGGGGGTCAGGCTCTATGTGCTGGTAATGAAGTCACTTTCACTGTCATTTTTGTGGGGTTACTTGTTTTTATTTGCATGAAGAACATAGAAATCCATGTATGCCATATATCTTTATTTACAGGCCCCAGTACAATCCTATGTACAATGTTTTCCATGTGGTATTACCTATACTGGAGACTCTATAAACACCCAGAATAGACTGGATTTGCTCATGTTGCCTCCATGTATTGGTGTAATGGAGTATGATACCGGGGGGGGGCGCTCACTATGAATATGTGTGGGAAGCTGCGGTGTTTGATCTCTATCAGATCTGTGACTAAATCTTTTTTGGATTCACAGATTTTCAAATGGAGTTGTCAATGTACGACATTTACAAGATGGCAGCGAGCAGCCGCTCTATGGAGGTCTGCAGCTTTATTATACACGGACCCTCGTCCTATTGTCCATCCCTGATGAGTTATAAGTGGACACTCACCAGATTCTGTTTTATTTAGGACGTCTCCCGCCGCCGGCACTGCATCTTCGGATCTGGATACGTATCATGTGAGATTATTATTTTATATAATAACAATTTCCACTTAATCTGAGAATAAAGTGTCATTCCAATAATCCAGCATTTAATAATCCAGAACATGTATTAGTCCAGCACAGAATTACAGGACATTGTCATTTAGAAAATAGTTTTCCATAGTAATTTGTGTGATTTTCTTTGCACAGAATCAGTCAGAATCCAGCAGGTCACGATGATTTGGGTTAAAGGAATTTTCCTGTCATTTTAAGGATTTCTGGACATTGTATGATTGATCCCATTATCTGCTTGTGTTTTCTCTCCAGATTGTCCCAGCACAAGGGAGGAGGCGGAAAACCAACTGCTCATCTACAGCACCAGATTCCTGCCATCACCGATCTTCAACATGGAGGTGACTGATCACAACGCATATTATGTCCTCGTGTTCTGTCCATAGATGTAAAGGAATGTCTCAGCAGACAATTAACTTGCTCTTTTTTTCTCAGCGCCTGATGCCGACCAACCGCGAAGCACAGAAAAAATATCTTCCGTTTCCGTTATACGAAAAAAGACCTGAGCCGCCATCAGTGACGCCAGAGCCGCCATCAGTGACGCCAAAGCCGCCATCAGTGACGCCAAAGCCGCCATCAGTGACGCCAAAGCCGCCATCAGTGACGCCAAAGCAGCTGAATGAAGAGGAGATAGCAGAGCCAACGGAGGTCACAGACCAGGAAGAAAGGGAGAAAGAAGACACCAAGAAGACACCACAGCAGCGGAATGAAGTGGTGATATCCGATCCAATGAAATATCGGGAGGTAAAAGACTTTGAAGAAGATGAGAAAGAAGACACAAAGAAGAATAAAAAGAAAGGTTCAGGAGCTAATAGAAGAATGGTGCAAAATACCACAACAAGCACTCTGAATCAGCCAGCAAAGAGACAGCGAGATCAGGACCAGCCGGAAAAGAGACAGCGAGATCAGGACCAGCCGGCAAAGAGACAACGAGATCAGGACCAGTCAGCAAAGGGACGAGATCAGGACCAGCCGGAACAGAGTCAACGCGATCAGAACCAGCCAGCAAAGAGAAAACGCGATCAGGACGAGCCGGCACAGAGTCAACGACTTCAGATTCACCTGGCAAAGAGACAAAGACTTCAGAAAAAGCCAGCCAAGAGACAACAAGTTAAGAAGCAGCCGACACAGATGATCCGCCGGCAGTCTTCCATATTCAAAAAAATCACCACCAACCTCAGTAAAATAAAAAACACCATATGGACCAACCTCTTCAAAGTGATGAGACGCTGATGGACTGTGGCCCCAACATACAGCAGCATAAAATCTGGTAAGTATAATAATAATAATTAATAATAACCATAAAATAGTAATTATTAGGTTTAGAAATAGGTTGAAAATGTAGTAAAAGCGTTAAAAAGACATAATAGGAGCAGTAATATAGTATCTAATATTATAATCATTAATTGTATATTAATGATAATTAGAGCCATAAAAATAATTTCAGCAGGTTTGATCCACGGTTTTCGGACTGATCGCCTTTTCCCGGGGTCGAGAAGGAATTTTTCCCCTTGAGACACAAATTGGCTGAAGGTGTCCGGGGGGTTTTGCCTTCTTTTGGATCAACAGCTTTAGGAATAGGGATCTAAGTTATAATTTTAGTAAAATAGCAATACAAATGTTAGTAATAATAGTAATAATAAAATAGCAATAATCCAAACATATCTAAAAAAAATATTAAAAAGTAGGATAATAATAATAATAATAAAAAATTAGTAATAAGATCAGTAAAATAGCAACAAAGTAAACAGCATAACTAATAATAATAATAATAATAATATTACAGTATTTATTATAATGACTAGAATAATTAGTAAATAATTAATAGGTATTACATTATTATTAAGAATAATATAATAATAACAACTTAATACATTATTAGGTACTGTCAGGTTTGATCCAGGGTCCTCGGACTGATCGCCTTTTCCCGGGGTCGAGAAGGAATTTTTCCCCTGAGACACAAATTGGCTGAATGTGTTCAGGGGTTTTTGCCTTCTTCTGAATCAACAGCTTTAGGGATAGGGATCTAATTAATAGTAAATAGAGAAATAATAGAAATATTAGTACTAATATTCATAATATTAGAAAGAATAAAAATAGTATTTTAAAAAAATAATAGTAATATAAATGATGATATTACATTAATATAATAATAATAATAATAATAATAATAATAACAACATTACACATAAATAGTATTTAAAAAAATATATATTAATACTAATATAGAAATACAAATTGTAATATTGCATTATTATTATTAAGAATAATATAATAAAAACATAATACATTACTAGGTAGTGTCAGGTTTGATCCAGGGTCCTCAGACTGATCGCCTTTTCCCGGGGTCGAGAAGGAATTTTTCCCCTTGACACAAATTGGCTGAATGTGTCCGGGGTTTTTTTCGCCTTCTTCTGGATCAACAGTTTTAATTCTAGTGATCTTATAGTACTAAAGTAATGATAGTAATAATAAGTATAATAATATTGTAATAGTAATGAATAGGTTACTAGGATAATAATAAGACTATTATAAATACAATAAATAGGTTAGTGTAGGGCCCCATCTGATGAGGTCGCCTTGTCGTTGGCAGATGGGCTTGCACAATTTGGTTAAACTGTGCACTAAGAACCTCACATTTATAAGTATAGTAAATATGCCAGTAATAAAAGGTAGAATATTATAAATATAACTTTGTGTCATCTCCTTTATTTTCCTGCAATAACGAAAAACAGAAAATCAAACACATTTGGAAACATTTGGAAATATTTGTCTTTCAATGTAGCAATGAGATACATGATCTAGATGTCGCCCGTACATGCCGCTGTCTGTGTAGCCCTAATATAAAGTGTATCACTAGTGGCCAATCAGCCAGTAATTGTGAGCTATGGGAATGATGAGTCCAGTTGTTCTCATCTGCATACAGTCTTAGAGGCAGTGGGACGCACAGTGCACTTACAATGGCCGATCATGTCTGTTAAACGACCGCTGATCGTCCACATCCAGGTGATCATCCGTCATTTAATGGTCTTTCTAGACCGGCCGATCATCGCACTTCCAGGCGCACAGAATACAGTTGGTACAAATCGATTTGTACGACCCAGTATATCGGCCATGTCAGTAATCTGTGGCCGCTGGAAGCCCTGAGAATCATCTCCTTCCTCCGTGGATCTCAGGGCTCTCAGATTACTGATGATTCTCCGATTACTGACGACTAGAGATGAGCGAACCGGCCGTGGTTCGCTCGAGTTCGGTTCGTCGAACGGCGGTCTCGTTCGAGTTCAGTTCGGCGAACGTTCGACGAACCGAACTCGAACCAATAGGAAATAATGGGAGGCAATCACAAACACATAAAAACGCATTATAAATGTACACATACAGTTAATAAACATTGCCATAACACTTACCGGTCCCCGCGATCCCTCCTGCACTCTGTCTCCTGCCGCTATTCCATCCGATGATCGCTGAATCCTCCCGGTGACCAGCACTGCCAGCAGTGATGCAGGACCTATCGTGACGTCAAAATAGCCATGTGACCAGTCACGTGGCTATTATCTCATTGGCTACAGACTGGTCACATGGCTTTGACGTCATGTCCTGTCCTAGGTCCTGTCATTGCACTCTCCGGTACACGGTGCACATTTGTGTATCGCCGTGTACCGGCGACATGCTCTAGCACACGGTCGACTCCCCGTTCCGTTAGGGACCGGCTGACACAGCCGGTCATTAACGGAGATCACCGTTGCCATAGCAACGCAGTTAGCGGTGACGTCACCGCTAACCGCGGCTCCGGGAATCACATGACGGAGCACCGTTGCTATGGTAACGCGTCTGTCAGCGTTACCGCTGTTACCGCTAACAACACTGATCTCTCACAGAGTGAAGGCTGCACGGGAAGCAGCGTCTTCCCCCATGCAGCAGTGATGGAGCAGAGCTGCATTTGTTGAACGAGAAAGACAGAAGACCATGGATCGTGGAGGGCTGACAGGGGGTAATAAAGATGGAGTCTCTAATGTGTCTGTGTATTTATTTCTATTAAAGTATTTTTTCTCTGTGTGGTGTCTTTTTTTTAACCCTTTATTGGAGATTCTTAATGGCCGGGTCAAACGTGCCTGACATTAAGAATCTCTGGCTTAATACTAGCTAGTAAAACAAAGCTAGTATTAACTCATTATTACCCAACAAGCCACCCGGCTTCAGGGCTGTTGGAAGAGTTGGATACAGCGCCAGATGATGGCGCTTCTATGAAAGCGCCATTTTCTGGGACGGCTGCGGACTGCAATTCGCAGCAGAGGCGCCCAGAAACCTCGGGCTAACCTGTGCTGCGGATTCCAATCCCCAGCTGCCTAGTTGTACCTGGCTGGACACAAAAATAGGGCGAAGCCCACGTCATTTGTTTTTTAATTATTTCATGAAATAAGTGAAATAATTTAAAAAAACGGGCTTCCCTATATTTTTGGTTCCCAGCCGGGTACAAATAGGCAACTGGGGGTTGGAGGCAGCCTGTGGCTGCCTGCTGTACCTGGCTAGCATACAAAAATATGGCGAAGCCCACGTCATTTTTTTGGTGGACAAAAAACTTCTGCATACAGTCCTGGATGGAGTATGCTGAGCCTTGCAGTTCTGCAGCTGCTGTCTGCTCTTCTCCATACAGACAGCAGCTACAGAACTACAAGGCTCAGCATACTCCTTCCAGGACTGTATGCAGAAGTTTTTTGCCCCCTGAAAAAATTATGTGGGCTTCGCCATATTTTTGTATGCCAGCCAGGTACAGCAGGCAGGTACGGCTGCCCCCAACCCCCAGTTGCCTATTTGTACCCGGCTGGGAACCAAAAATAAAGGGAAGCCCTTTTTTTATTATTTCATGAATTTCATGAAATAATTAGAAAACAAATGACGTAGGCTTCGCCTCATTTTTGTGTCCAGCCAGGTACAACTAGGCAGCTGGGGATTGGAATCCGCAGCACAGGTTGGCCTGAGCTTTCTGGGCCCCACTGCTGCGAATTGCAGTCTGCAGCCGCCTCAGAAAATGGCACTTTCATAGAAGCGCCATCTTCTGGCGCTGTATCCAACTCTTCCAGGACCTGCCTGCTATACCTGGCTAGCATACAAAAATATGGCGAAGCTCACGTCCTTTTTTTGTAGTTTTTTGGCAAAAAAAATAAAAAATGCTTCCCTGGATTTTCCATTGCCAGTGAAGGTAACACCAAGAAGTGGGGGTTAGCAGCCAGTAGCTGCTTGGATTACCCTTAGCTAGCAATACAAAAAATGCAGCGGGAGCTCATATATATTTTTTTTAATTATTAATTTAAATAACTAAAAACAAAAAGGGCTTCCCTGTATTTTGATTGCTGGACATCACAGTGCTGTAAAAATAAATCTTTAAAAAAAATGACGTAGCGCTCCGCGGTATTTTTGATTCTCAGCACAGATAAAGCAGACAGCTATGGGTTGCCACCCCCATCTGCCTGCCGTTACCTTGGTTGGCAATCAAAATACAGGGAAGCCCATTAATTTTTTCTATTTAAAAAGTAGTTAAAAAAAAAATGACGTTGGGTCCCCCCATTTTTGATAGCCAGCTAGGGTAAAGCAGACGGCTGTAGCCTGAAAACCACAGCTGGCAGCTTTACCGTGGTTGGGGATCCAATGTGAAGGTCCCCCCAGGCTCTTTTTTTATAATTATTTTATAAATATTAATAAATACACAAAAAAAGTAGGGTCCCCCCCAAATTGGATCACCAGCCAAGGTAAAGCGGACAGCTGTGGTCTGGTATTCTCAGGGTGGGAAGGTCCATAGTTATTGGGCCTTCACAGCCTAAAAAAAGCAGGCTGCAGGCACCCTAGACGTGGCGCATCCACTAGATGCGCAAATCCTGGCGCTTCACCCCAGCTCATCCCGTGCCCTGGTGCAGTGGCAAACGGGGTAATAAATCGGGTTGATACTAGCTGTAAAGTCACCTGAGATCAAGCCCAGCAGTTTGTGATGTCATGGCATCTATTAGATACCCAACATCATAAACTGTCAGTACTAACAAAAAAAAAAAATCGACAAAAGAAATTTATTTGAAAAAACAGTCCCCAAAACATTTCCTCTTTCACCAATTTATTGTAAGAAAAAAAATAAAGGTCCCACGACGACTCTGGACCGTCTAGAATATGGAGGGGAGACACTCAGGGAACGTATCCCCCATTTTCTAGGAGTGCAGACCCTTCATGTGAGGAGTGTGGGTGCAATGAATCTGCACTCACTCTCCCCGGGTCCACAGCAGCAGAGTCCATGTCGTAATGGTTGCTACCAAAGCTGCAATGCCCTGCTCATGAGGTAAGGGCATGCCTAATCAGGAGAACTATTCTACATTTCCAAATATTGGTATTTGCTGATATTATTGCTATTCCACCTACTATATATTGGGGATAGGATCTTGGAGATGGAATACCCCTTTAAGGTCAGTTATCCAGCTGAATGAATACTTAACAACAGAGCTTGCTATTTAGATGTGTTTTCTTGTGGCGTATAACGGACTCATGTTTGGTAGTCGTTCAGCAGGGAAACTATAAAAGCAAATCCCTCCATTTGGAAATGTAGTATATAGCTCTCCTGATCAATTATGTTCCTTACCTCATGAGCAGGGCATTGCAGTAATAATAATAATTTATTCATTTATATAGCGTTATTAATTCCATAGCGCTGTATGTCTTTGGAGTGTGGGAGGAAACCGGAGTACCCGGAGGAAACCCACGCAAACACGGGGAGAACATACAAACTCCTTGCAGATGGTGTCCTTGGTGAGAATTGAACCCAGGACCTCAGCGCTGCAAGACTGCAGTGCTAACCACTGAGCCACCGTGCCGCCCATTTAGCTTACAGATGCATAACCACCACTCACTGTGTCTGAACACAGGAAGCTGAGCTGACAGTCGCTCTGTGCATGCGGCAGCGTCTATTGTGAAGGAGAGGGCCGTGGGGGGGATCAACGCTGCACAGGTACCGTGGGACACCGGGGAACACTGGTGGGGTTATAGGGGGTGACCTGGCAGGGCCTGGGGAGGAGTTTTCTGTTGCACGTGTCATGGCACATGCAACAGAAATCAGAGGAGTAGTGAATGCGGCCGGCACGCTGCTGTGCGCGCGGCCATCATGGATTTCTGGGAGGGCATCAGGGGGGGCACTTTGGTGACACCGGGGGACCGGGGAGGAGATTTATCATGTTTCTTCATGCCAGATGGGAGATAAATAATTTTTTACCGGCGCTGTCATTTACTGTAACGTGATCATCGGTGTACGGTGTATACCTGTGATCACGTGAGCGGGGACCGGAAAAACCGTCCTGAATCAGGATCTCCAGGGTCTCAGCTAGCCCTGAAACCCCGGAGATTTTCTGACGCTGGGGGGCAATATTCACTTATTTCTGCCTGCTGTTTATAAACGGCAGATCAGAATAAGGCTACATTAACACGACCGATCCATTTTTGTGGTCTGCAAAAAACAGTCAGTTTTTTTCACGGGTGCATCCGTGTGGCATCCGTTCCCGTTCCGTAGATGGTCCGTATGTCATCTGTTTGTCATCCGTGTGCCTTCCGTTTTTTTTTGTGTACTGCAAAAAAACTGAAGGAGGGAAAATACATAAATTTACCCAGGATCCATAGCTTCAACCTACATGAGGCGGTCACATGTTCACTCCAGTGCCATTTTCTACTGCTTTTCACAGCGTAGAGCGCTCTGGTGATTTTCTTGTGCTTGTGCACTTTATATCAGTCTTTTCTGTCATTATAATGGCAGAAAGACACATAATGTCCCACTCTCCAGCATTTTGTAATTTTGCACCCTTTGGTGCCTTTCATGTGGCACTAAGGCGGGCTTTGCACACTATGACATCGCAGGTGCGATGTCGGTGGGGTCAAATTGAAAGTGACGCACATCCGGCATCGCATGCGACATCGTAGTGTGTAAAGTCTAGATGATACGATTAAAAAGCGCAAAAGCGTCGTAATCGTATCATCGGTGCAGCGTCGGCGTAATCCATAATTACGCTGACGCGACGGTACGATGTTGTTCCTCGCGCCACATCGCTGTGTGTGAAGCCGCAGGAGCAAGGAACATCTCCTACCGGCGTCACTGCGGCTTCCGTAGGATATGCAAAAGGAAGGAGGTGGGCGGGATGTTTACATCCTGCTCATCTCCGCCCCTCCGCCGCTATTGGCCGCCTGCCATGTGACGTCGCTATGACGCCGCACGACCCGCCCCCTTAATAAGTGAGAGTGAGTACAGGAGGGGAGAGCAGAGTGAGTGCAGGAGGGGGAGGAGCAGAGTGAGTGCAGGAGGGGAGGAGCAGAGTGAGTGCAGGAGGGGAGGAGCAGAGTGAGTGCAGGAGGGGAGGAGCAGAGTGAGTGCAGGAGGGGAGGAGCAGAGTGAGTGCAGGAGGGGAGAGCAGAGTGAGTGCAGGAGGGGGAGGAGCAGTGTGAGTACAGGAGGGGAGAGCAGTGTGCCTGCAGGAGGGGAAAGCAGAGTGAGTACAGAAGGGGGGAGCAGTGTGCCTGCAGGAGGGGGGAGCAGTGTGCCTGCAGGAGGGGAGAGCAGTGTGCCTGCAGGAGGGGAGAGCAGAGTGAGTACAGAAGGGGGGAGCAGTATGCCTGCAGGAGGGGAGAGCAGAGTGAGTACAGGAGGGGAGAGCAGTGTGCCTGCAGGAGGGGGGAGCAGTGTGCCTGCAGGAGGGGGGAGCAGTGTGCCTGCAGGAGGGGAGAGCAGTGTGCCTGCAGGAGGGTAGAGCAGTGTGTCTGCAGGAGGGGAGAGCAGTGTGCCTGCAGGAGGGGAGAGCAGTGTGCCTGCAGGAGGGGAGAGCAGTGTGCCTGCAGGAGGGGAGAGCAGTGTGCCTGCAGGAGGGGGGAGCAGTGTGCCTGCAGGAGGGGAGAGCAGTGTGCCTGCAGGAGGGGGGAGCAGGGGAGAGTCCAGCAATTGTCTTCTCAGGTCCCCCCTCTGCCTGCAATAGAAAAAGCAGACAAACGGGACTCAGAGAAAGCAGCCAGAGGAGCTCTCAGGCTCTGGTGCTGCAATGCTGCCAACCTGTGCCCTCAGCGCCCCCCAGCACCACGCCAGCCTGTGCCCTCAGCGCCCTCCAGCACGACGCCAGCCTGTGCCCTCAGCGCCCCCCAGCACCACGCTAGCTTGTGCCCTCAGCACCACGCCAGCCTGTGCCCTCAGCACCATGCCAGCCTATGCCCTCAGCGCCCCCCAGCACCACACCAGCCTGTGCCCTCAGCACCCCGCCAGCCTGTACCCTCAGTGCCCCCCCCAGTGCTGCCAATCTGTGCCCTCAGTGCCCCACCAGCCTGTGTCCTCAGTGCCCCCCAGTGCTGCCAGCTTGTGCCCTCAGTGCCCCCCAGCCCGTGCCCTCAGCGCCACCCAGCACCACGCCAGCCTGTGCCCTCAGTGCTCCCCGCAGTTCTGCCAGCATGTGACCTCAGTGCCCCCCTGCAGTGCTGCCAGCTTGTGCCCTCAGCGCTCCCCCGCAGTGCTGCCAGCTTATGCCTTAAGCACCCTCCAGTGCTGCCAGCTTGGGCCCTCAGCGTGTTCCACCGCTGCCAGCCTGTGCGCTAAGCATCCCTAGGGCCAGTATGTATGCCCCACAGGCCACCACTGTCAGTATGTAGGCTCCACAGGACCCAGTAATGTGTATGTATAGGAAATCATTGCAATGCAGACAATTCGTTCCACAACTTGTTAAATGTCCCATCCTGGTCCCCTGTTGTGCCATTCCACACATGCACAAACACACACAAACTCACACAAACACACACAAACACATGCACACATTATATGCTCACCTTACCTTCCGTTCCATCGCCGGCCTGCTGGGACTTGCTGTTCGCTAGCATGGGCTGTGTATCAGGTAACCATGACGATGAGGGAGGAACGTCCGCACCCAGAGCGCTGACGTCAAAGACAGGAGCCTCTGATTGGTCAGCGCGCTGCCTTTGAGTAGCGTCTGACAGACACACCCCCACACTAAGTGACAGCTGTCTCACTGCAACCAATCACAGCCGCCAGTGAGCGGGTCTATATCGTGCAGTAAAATAGATAAATAAATAATTTAAAAAAACAGTCCCCCCCAATTTTGATACCAGCCAGGGTAATGCCACATGGCTGAAGGCTGGTATTCTCAGGATGAGAGCTCCACATTATGGGGAGCCCCCCAGCCTAACATTATCAGCCAGCAGCCGCCCGGAATTGCCGCATCCATTAGATGCGACAGTCCTGGGACTCTTCCCGGCTCATCCCGAATTGCCCTGGTGCGGTGGCAATCGGGGTAATAAGGAGTAAATGGCAGCCCATAGCTGCCACTAAGTCCTAGGTTAATCATGGCAGGCGTCTCCCCGAGATACCTTCCATGATTAACCTGTAGGTTAAAGAAAATAAACACATACACCCAAAAATCCTTTATTTGGAATAAAAGACAAAAAAAACCCCTCTTTTACCATTTTATTAAACCCCCAAATACCCCTCCAGGTCCGATGTAATCCACATGAGGTCCCGCGACGCATCCAGCTTCGCTACATGAAGCTGACAGGAGCGGCCACAGGCTACGATTGCTCTCTGTCAGCTCCACGCAGCAACTGAAGTGAGCCACGCGATCAGCGATGACATCACTCAGGTTACCCGCGGCCACCACTGGATCCTCCAACTGTGACAGCAAGTCGCCCGAGTGACTGAAGTGAGCTGCGCGATCAGCGATGACATCACAGGTGAGTTGCGGTCTCAGGTGGAGGACTCCAGCTGGCCGCGGGTAACCTGAGTAACGGCACCGCTGATGGCGCTGCTCACTTCAGTCACTCGGGATTTCTGGTCACCGGTGCGTCCTTCAAGTGTGACCGCTAACCAGGACGCGACACACAGACAGAGCCGCGGGATGACAATGAAGTCGGGTGAAGTTCATCTGAGTTCAATCTCATCGCGCAACTCTGTCTGTGTCTGCTGTCAGCGGGCATGTAGCAGAGCTGAATTGACAGGGAAACGCACTGTCAAAAATGCATCCAAAACGCATGTAAAACGCATGGAAAATGCATCCAAAATGTTTTGGGTGCATTTTTTTTTTTTTTACAAACGCAGTGTTTACATTTGTCCAGTCTGCCAGAGGGTGTGCTCTCTCCCGCACTGCACAGAACGCAACGTGCGCACATACCAAGCTGAGGTCACACTGGCATATCACATGTGATGCGATATGCTAATGACCCTCGGCTCCTGCTGTGCTGTGAGCGTGAGCCATTACACTGTGATCTGATCCTGCCGTCAGATCACAGCTGAGGAGGAGAGGGAGGGATTAAGGATGTCAGGCGTTCAGTTGGGATGAGCCCTGAGCCTTGCTGTCTTTCTAAAGGCGGCCGGATCAGCGGACGAGAGCACCCACTGACCCCCGTGTCTCCACAATTGGAACAATCAGAACAGTAAGTTGCCTGTATTCACTAATTCCTCCCATTAAAGCACAGTATTATTACAGATATTTTATCTAATAGAGCGGATCTGTCATGAAGTCTGCAGTTTTGTACATGGGGCAGATTTAGGGGACAGATCTGCTTTAAAACAGAATTTTGTGGTTTAAAATATTCTAGTTTAAAAGTAACACGGCCAAGTTTGCATTTATATTTTAATTTACTACTTAGAAATAAATCTATGTATATTTTTTTAATTATTGTTTCTAAAACAATGTTTGTCATTGCTGACTGGGTGTGGTAAGAGGCGTGGCCTAAACATTTGCCGCAGCGCGCTCCACGCGACGCAAACTTTCTCCCTCTTTCCCTTCTTTAAAAGTTGGGAGGTATGCATTTTTTTCTATCTAGGGCCCCAGACTGTGATTTCACAGCACACGGGGAGCAGGACCGGGGCCAATGTCAGCACGTCAGCCTCAGCCCAGACAACCTGCTCGGGGGAGCCGGATACATTGTATCAGACGTCTTTACAACTCCACAGTAAAATCCAGGATAAGTCATAGAATTATACAAAGTATCAAATAATCTGTAAATGTATATTAAACAGTTTCCCCCATTCTTTGTCAGTCATCATTATATGGGAAATGAGCGAAACCTTCGGGACTGCACTGATACATTGTAACAAACAGCATGTACCGGCAAGAGATGTGTTCACAGAAGATTGTCTAGACTGGATACATTGTAACAAACCCTCAGCTGTGACACGGTTTAGGTTTAGCTATAAACAAGAATATTCTCATTCACTGACAATAATGAGAAGTTCTAAACATTGTAAAGGAGGGAAATGTAAAACTTTATTAACCCAATGAAGTTCACGATCCGTGTTTGAGAATGATTGAAAGTTATAAGTGCAGAAGCTTTTACACAAATGTCTCATACAATATAAAATGTAAAAACATCAGGAGGAACAGAACCTGAAAGAATAAAAAGCAACAAATAAAGAACAATCCAACAAATTATGTGTAAATATGACTCCGAGCCCCAGGATGCGAGGGCTGCGACCCATAAACCTTTACTCCTGACATAAGTGCCCTAATGGACTGAAGGAACGAGGAGCCGAGCAGCAACATGTAAGAATAAGGGAAAGATGAAGCCGAAAACCTCTCTTCAATGATCTGACGGAGCACAAAGAAGAGTGAGAGTCTTGCATGTTATGGAGGATGAGATTAGTCCTCCAAGGCTCCTGCATTATCCAGCCTGATGGCCTCCAATGTCACTACATTACAGACCTCGAGCTTTCCATCGACTGCTATTATCTTCTATTTCCCAAGATTTGGCGTTATTGGAGGAGACCTGCTTAGGTCTGGTGTTGGAGACATACATCTCCCACAATGGATAAGCGCATTATGGGAACTCAGCGTCTCTCTGCACAATTTGGACTACAGCTCTGGAGGTGACTGGAGTAGAAAAAGTGTAACAGCAGAATAGTGAGTGTAGCTCTGGAGGTGACTGGAGTATAAGGCTATGTGCCCACGCTACAGGATTTACCGCGGATTTGCCGCGGATTTTGCCGCGGATTTACCGCGGATTTGCCGAAAATCTGCAGCAGCAGCACTTCCAAGCCATTTCAATGGCATTTTGGAAATGCTGTGCCCATGCTGCGGATTTTTCCGCTGCGGATTTGCCGCGGATTTTGATCCGGAAAAATCTGCAGCATGTCAATTGTTTGGTGCAGATTTGGTGCGGATTTTTGGTTTTGAATGGGGAAAAAAAAAATGAAATCCGCATCAAAATCCGCGGTAAATCCGCGGTAAATTCGCGGCAAATCCGCGGGTGCGGATTTGCCGCGAAAGTCGCGGATTTTCAGGCAAAAAAATCCGCAGGGACATTCTAGCGTGGGCACATAGCCTAAGACATGATGTAACAGCAGAATAATAACTGCAGCACTTGATGTAACCAGAGTATAAGACATGAGGTAACAAAAGAATAGTTACTGCAGCTCTGGAGGTAATTGGAGGATAAGCCATGATGTAACAGCAGAATAGTGACTGCAGCTCTGGAAGTGACTGGCCTATAAAACAACGCAACAGCAGAATAGTGACTGCAGCTCTCGAGGTAATAGGAGGATAAGACCTGATGTAACAAACAGCAGGATAATAACTGCAACTCTTGATATAACCAGAGTATAAGACATGATGTAACAAAAGTATATTGACTGCAGCTCTGGAGGTAATTGGAGAATAAGCCATGGTGTAATAGCAGAATTATAACTGCAGCTCTTCATTTAACCATAGCAAAATACATGATGTAACAGTAAAATAGTGACTGCAGCTCTGGAGGATAAAACATAAGGTGACGACAGAATAGAGACTGCAGCTCTGGAGGTAATTGAAAAATAAGACATGAGGTAACAGCAGAATAGAGACTGCAGCTCTATAGGTAATTGGAAAATAAGACATGAGGTAACAGCAGAATAGAGACTGCAGCTCTGGATATCACTGACAATGTAACAGCAGAATAGTGAGTGCAGCTCTGGAGCATAAGACCTGATGTAACAGCAGAATAGTGAGTGCAGCTCTGCAGGTGACTGGAGGATAGGATGATGATGTAACTTTCCAGTATCAGAAGATGCTGCTCATTCTGCTGTTTTTTACATGGAGCGGATTGGGCCGTATTAGTAATTTTTGTAGCACTCCTGTGACTTCCTTGTTCCTCAGAGTATATATCAGGGGGTTCAGCATGGGCGTTATAACCGCATAGAACACAGTAATGAAGCTGTTGGCTGATGTGTACACTGACATGGGCTGCACATACACAATGATCCCGGTCCCATAGAATATGGACACCACCAGTAAATGTGACGCACACGTAGAGAACGTCTTCTGTCGTCCCTCCCTGGAGTTTATCCTCAAGATGCTCCTCACAATCCGGTTGTAAGATACAAGAACTAACGTGAAACACGATGGCCCCAAGATTACCGGAGTGACGATGAGCAGGATCTCATCCACCGTGGTATCGGAACACGAGAGCTTTATAAGTGGCGTCGCGTCACAAAAGAAGTTGTAGAGCTGGTTTGGTCCACAGAAGGAAAGTCTCAGGAGAAAGCAGGTGTGGAACGTGGAGTGGGCAAAGCCACCGAACCAGGCACAGCCGGCCAGAGGGATGCAGACCGACCTCCTCATCAGCTCGGTGCGGGTTACAGATGGCCACAAAGCGGTCATAAGCCATGACGGCCAGAAGGAACATCTCCGAGCTGCCCAGGACATGGAAGAAATACATCTGAGAGAAGCAACCATAGAACGAGATCCTCCTGTTATCGGAGGAGAGGATGTCGAGCAGTTTAGGGAAAGTCACCGAGGAGTAACATATATCTAGGAAGGACAGGTGACCCAGGAAGAGATACATGGGGGTGTGAAGGCGAGCGTCCAGCTGCACCACCAGGAGGATCAGCGCATTACCCAGAACCGTGATCACATAGACAATCATAAAACTAAGGAAAAGGAGAATCTGGACGTCAGAGACCGCGGAGGACAGACTGGAGAGGACGAATTCTCCCACCAAGCTCTGGTTATCATCTAAAAAAGATTCAATAATGTTCATCTGAGAAAAAAGGAAAAAATAGCAATAAATAAGAAGCAATACAAAATAAGAAATGGCAAATTCCTAATATTAAATTCAGAAATGTCAGTAATGATGCGAGGCTGACAACCTCTGAGACACAGTGTACAGGCTGGTTGTCACCAGTTATAGATCAGGGATGTCATCACCAGGGGGCGGGGCTGACAACATCACACATATCATATACAGTGTTTCCACGCATATCCTGTCCACCGCCATTAACTTGAGAACGGCGGCAGCTATAGGCATAGAAGTGGTGTCTAGGTATAGTAAAGTATCTATGCGCTACGCAATGAAAGCACCTATAGCGCCACCTGGTGGAAAACAATGGAGTTAGCATTTTTATCTCAAACGGAACGATATAGAGAAAAAAAGTGAATTACAAAGTTGTAAGGCATCATCAATTCAATATGAATCGACACCTTGCATACAGAAATGCTATGATTAGAACGTGTAAAACTCACAAAGCTGCGGATGTGAAGCGATACCTCATGGAGACCTTCCTACAAGTCATTGGGTATGGTGGCTGCGTAGAGTGGCCTCCACGCTCACCTGACCTGACCCCATTGGACTTCTTTCTGTGAGGTCACATCAAACAGCAGGTGTATGCGACCCCTCCACCAACATTGCAGGACCTACGACGACGTATCACAGATGCTTGTGCAAACGTGTCACCTACCATATTGCACAGCGTGCAGCAAGATACAGTATGCTGTGCAGAGGCCAGATGTGCATTGCAACTGACGGGGGCCACTTTGAGCATCAAAGTTAAATGAGCGCCATATGCGTGACCAGCATTTAATGTTTTGGGGGGGTCATGGGTTTCATATCATAGCATTTCTGTATGCAAGGTGTTGATTTGTATTGAACTGATGATGCCCTACAATTTTGTAATTCACTTTTTTTCTCTATCTCGTTCTGTTTTTGAGATAAAAATGCTAACTCCGTTGTTTTCCACCAGGTGGCGCTATAGGTGGTTTCATTTCGTAGCGTATGGCTACTTTACTATACCTAGACACCACTTCTATGCCTATAGCGGCCGCTGTTCTCAAGTTAATGGCGGTGGACAGGATATGGGTGGACACACTGTAGATTAATGATGTATTCCTCTCGTATTAAACCGATGTGAAGGATATTGCACTTTGATGAAACCTATTACTGGATAATTCTCTTTGCTCCACACTTCCCCTTATATCATCGCCCAGTATGTAAGCAATGCACAGCCCCCACCCACCATCACCGACCATATGATGGGACCTCCAGCTACTAATCATTTGTATCCACACATTTATTTTCATTTTAATATTCTGGTTTGAAAATATGGATTTTCTTTAAACGCAAGTTTTTCTTTTCATTGATGTGAATTCCCGGTCTGTGGCACAGTTTGGTAGGGTAATGTATTGATACTTGTTTTGTTTTTTTCTTCTTTCCTTGTATTGTTTATTTTACTCTCAAATACATTTGTTAAGCTCCTGATTCCGGTCTGATGTGAAGATTTCCTAATGATAATGACTGACTTTTCCCTGCAGCCGAACTGATCCCGGCGCTGGTCACTGATCTGTCATCAGATCTCACACAACAAACCGTGCACATTCTAAATAGATCCTGGACTGATGCGATGTGAGTACATCAGCGATGGGCGAAGAGGGGAATATTCCCATTATTTGTCTCAGATATTTAGTACGATTTGTGTATTCCTAACAAATAACGAATCTAATAATGCAAGTCAAAGGAAATGAATAATATTCCTGCGAACGAGGAGAAAAGAGCTGAAATAGAATGGAACAGCATGGGGAAGATTCCTGGATGCATCTATGAAGCTCAGGTCACTTCTGGGAACAATATTTTCAGAATATTACACCACTCCCCATCATCCCCCTCTAACACAGACCACCCCCCATCATCCCCCTCTATCACAGACCACCCCCATCATCCCCCTCTAACACAGACCACTCCCCATCATCCCCCTCTAACACAGACCACCCCCCATCATCCCCCCTCTCTCACAGTCAGCTCCCCATCATCCCCCTCTAACAGAGACCACCCCCCATCATCTCCCTCTATCACAGACCACCCCCATCATCTACCTCTAACACAGACCGCTCCCCATCATCCCCCCTCTAACACAGACCGCTCCCCATCATCTCCCTCTAACACAGACCACCCCCCATCATCTCCCTCTAACACAGACCGCTCCCCATCATCCCCCCTCTAACACAGACCGCTCGCCATCATCTCCCTCTAACACAGACCACCCCCCATCATCTCCCTCTAACACAGACCACTGTTGGCTCTACCCACTGAGGAGTTCACAGTCCTGGAGGCGGGAAAAAGAGGAGTTCCGTTAGGGAAGTGAAGGAGTGAGGAGCAAACTGACCGTGTCTGGGTGTGTGGCCCGGGCTCTACGAGCAAGGTTGGCAGACGGTGGTTGCCGTCTGCAGGTGAGGCAGATCAACGCGGAACCGTAGGACCGGGGTTGGGCGTTGGCCCGCCGGTACCGAACTGGGGAGCGAAGTGAAGCCAGCACACACAGGCAGGGCCTACGGACCCCGACCAGGCTTGGAGTCGCCATTAGAGGTCAAATCCGTCAGTGACCGGAACCCCAGGGGTTTCCTAACAGCCAAGACCCGATTGAAGGCAACCGTCCGACTAGTAGAAGGAAATACAGCTACCGCCACAGCTAGAGTTCCAAGGGCCAGAGCCTGCGAGCAAAAGGGCTCCTCCGGCACCTATATACGCTATATACGGTGGGAATCCATCAGGACCGAATATACACAACGGTGCAGGGAAAGGCAGCCACCACTAACCGTCCGGGAGAAGCTACAGCAGCCGGCTGCGGGACCCGTCCATCTAGCCGTTTGGTTTACCAGAGACTTTGTGACTTTCTGTCTGAGTGAGTACAACAGTGCCATCCGGCACCGCTCCGCGTTGGCGAGCGCAGCGCAGCGGCGTCCTCCCCGCCCGCGACACCCCCCATCATCTCTCTCTAACACAGACCGCTTCCCATCATCTCCCTCTAACACAGACCACCCCCCATCATCCCCCTCTAACACAGACCACCCCCCATCATCCCCCTCTATCACAGACCACTCCCCATCATCTCCCTCTAATATAGACCACCCCCCATCATCCCCCCTCTCTCACAAACCACCCCCATCATCCCCCCTCTTTCACAGACCACCCCCATCATCCCCCCTCTCACACAGACCACCCCCATCATCCCCCCTCTCTCACAGACCGTTCACCATCATCCCCCCTCTCTCACAGACCGCTCCCCATCATCCCCCTTCTCTCACAGACCACTCCCTATCATCCCCCCCTCTCTCACAGACTGCTCCCCATCATCCCCCCTCTCTCACAGACTGCTCCCCATCATTCCCCTCTATCACAGACCGCTCCCCATCATCCCCCCTCACAGACTATCCCACATCTCCCCCTCTCAGACCGCTCCCCGTCATCCCCCATCTCGCACAGACTGCTCCACATCATCCCCCCTCACAGACCGCTCCCCATCATCCCCCCTCACAGCCCGCTCCCCATCATCCCCCTCACAGACTATCCCACATCTCCTCCTCTAACACAGACCACCCCCCATCATCCCCCTCTATCACAGACCACTCCCCATCATCCCCCTCTAACACAGACCACCCCCCACCATCCCCCTCTATCACAGACCACTCCCCATCATCCCCCTCTAACACAGACCACCCCCCATCATCCCCCCTCTCTCACAAACCACCTCCATCATCCCCCCTCTTTCACAGACCACCCCCATCATCCCCCCTTTCACACAGACCACCCCCATCATCCCCCCTCTCTCACACACCACCCCCATCATCCCCCCTCTCACAGGAGACCACCTCCATCACCCCCCCTCTCAGAGACCACCCCCATCATCCCCCCTCTCTCACAGACCGCTCCCCATCATCCCCCCTCTCTCACAGACCGCTCCCCATCATCCCCCCTCTCTCACAGACGGCTCCCCATCATCCCCCCTCTCTCACAGACCGCTCCCCATCATCCCCCCTCTTTCACAGACCACCCCCATCATCCCCCCTCTCACACAGACTACCCCCATCATCCCCCCTCTCTCACACACCACCCCCATCATCCCCCCTCTCACAGGAGACCACCTCCATCACCCCCCCTCTCACAGACCACCCCCATCATCCCCCCTCTCACAGACCGCTCCCCATCATCCCCCCTCTCTCACAGACCGCTCCCCATCATCCCCCCTCTCTCACAGACCGCTCCCCATCATCCCCCCTCAAAGACTATCCCACATCTCCCCCTCTCAGACCGCTCCCCGTCATCCCCCCTGTCTCACAGACTATCCCACATCTCCCCCTCTCAGACCGCTCCCCGTCATCCCCCCTCTCTCACAGACCGCTCCCCGTCATCCCCCCTCTCTCACAGACCGCTCCCCATCATCCCCCATCTCGCACAGACCGCTCCACATCATCCCCCTTCACAGACCGCTCCGCATCATCCCCCCTCACAAATCGCTCCACATCATCCCCCCTCACAGACCGCTCCGTATCATCCCCCCTCTCGCACACACAGCGATCTCCTCCTCTCAGTCCCTATCTCCCTTTCTTAGCAGCAGGAGATTTTACACATATAATAATTTTTTTTACAAATATATATATTTTTTACACATACACATAATCTTTGGACTTATAAGGACATCTGTGGTTATTTAGTCATTAATTTCAATATGGATTTTTTTTAATAATAACAGGTTAGCATACAGGGAATCCCTTATTTCTAACATACTAGGAAAACAGTCATCTAGTAAAGAATTAAATGAGGATGAGAATATTAGATTAAATGAGATCGATAGGAAAAATATGGCAGATCTATTCTCTGATTATGAATGGAACTGCAAATTAGAGATTACCCACCACCTTAATAAAATTTTTCTTGAAAAATACCTATTAGAAAATATAATACCAATGGAATTTAAACTAAATCATAAATCACCCTTCCCTAATGATACGAATTTCACAACTAAATGGGAAGAATATTCTCAAAAATGCTCGCAAGGATTACTAAAAATAATTATAGGACAGAATACTATAGAAATTGAAAAAGCACTAAAAAAACTGAATAATTTAAAACAAACCTTGAATCTTTACTCATTATCCTATGATTACAAAGAAATAGATCTTATACTTAAAATAACATTAAATAAATATGAAGAAGAAGTAATAAAGAAAAAAGCTATAAACTATATAAAGGATAGATATGAAAATAACAAAGTCAATGATAATATGGAAATTGACACTAACCCCACTAATCCAAAAACTCTAGATGATAATACTGGTATTATTTCAACTAATGATACAAATAAATCAAGAGGGAAAATAATTAGAGATTCTAATAAAAATAAAATTAATAATAATAAGACCGATAGAGAAAATAATAAACAAATAAAAAGTAAAGAATCTTCAAGTTATTTAATATCTGAAAAGCAGAGGAAATACTATGAAACTCATAAATCTAAACTCAAAATGAGTAAAAATAGTAACAATGAGTCTGACATCAAAACCGCAGAAATAATACACCACCTAAATCCTGATTTTCTACTCACTCCGATCAGCTGCAAGAATTTTACTGACTCAGAGTTGAGAACTAATATAAAAGCTCCGCTAATATCATCCAGCGGGAAGGGAGCTAATAACTATATTAGGGAAGTAATATTAAACGAAGAAACAGTCGCTAATATTAATAGTAACAATATGAATAAATCGATCTCAGTTGAAGAAACTAGTTTACAGTCACTTGATCTATCATTATTTACAACACATGGTGAAAATGATCCACAAGAATCCCCATCATCTGATATACCTCCTTCTATAATAAACAACTCTAAAAGTAATCAAAGAGATAAAAGTCCAGACAAACCAACTAATCTAAATACTATGAAAATTACCCATTATTTTCGGGTGGCTCCTGGGCGCCACTCCAAAAGAAAAAGAGAAGGAGAGGATGCAGAGGAGGAACAAGAAGTGATCAGAGAAAAAGAGACGAACGATCAGGAAACAATTCAGAAAAAAACAAAAACACAATAGATCAATTGAATAAACAACCAATGATACTCAATAAAGAGAAAAAGGATATACTAGTTAGTTTAGAAGTAAAAACAAACGAACAGAAAGATAAAACAGGGATTTTCAACATCTCTAATTACATATTAACAGATGAAGAGAAATCACTCGTCATGGCTTATCATTTAGGGGTGCTTCACACACAGCGAGCTCGCTGCCGAGATCGCTGCTGAGTCACGCTTTTTGTGACGCAGCAGTGACCTCATTAGCGATCTCGCTGTGTGTGACAATGAGCAGCGATCTGGCCCCTGCTGCGAGATCGCTGCTCGTTACACACAGCCCTGGTTCGTTTTCTTCAAAGCCGCTCTCCCGCTGTGACACACAGATCGCTGTGTGTGACAGCAAGAGAGCGACAAATGAAGCGAGCAGGAGCCGGCATCTGACAGCTGAGGTAAGCTGTATCCAAGATAAACATCGGGTAACCAAGGTGGTTACCCGATATTTACCTTAGTTACGAGCCTCTGCAGCTCTCGCGCTGCCTGTGCTGCCGGCTCCGGCTCTCTGCACATGTAGCTGCTGTACACATCGGGTTAATTAACCCGATGTGTATAGCAGCTAGGAGAGCAAGGAGCCAGCGCTAAGCAGTGTGCGCGGCTCCTTGCTCTCTGAACATGTAGCTGCATTACACATCGGGTTAATTAACCCGATGTGTACTGTAGCTATGGTAGGAGAGCAAGGAGCCAGCGCTCAGTGTGCGCGGCTCCCTGCTCCCTGCACACAGCGCTGGTAACTAATGTAAACATCGGGTAACCATACCCGATGTTTACCTTAGTTACCAGTCTCCGCAGCTTCCAGACGGCAGCTCCGTGCAAGCGCAGCGTCGCTTGCACGTCGCTGCTGGCTGGGGGCTGTTCACTGGTCGCTGGTGAGATCTGCCTGTTTGACAGCTCACCAGCGACCATGTAGCGATGCAGCAGCGATCCTGACCAGGTCAGATCGCTGGTCGGATCGCTGCTGCATCGCTAAGTGTGAAGGTACCCTTAGTCCGACTACAGGACTGGACAATTTCACATTATATCTGGATTTAAACGATTTTTTTAAAAAGATCACTATACAGCGGCATTTTTTAATAGAAGAAAAAGGAAAATTAAGTCAATACCCTATAAAAACACAAGATACAAATGACTTAATTCAACCAAATATTAAGCATGTAAATCCAAGAAACCTTAGGAGTAATTTCTACCCATTACACCACAAAGGGTCCCACATTGAGACATTCCAGCAATTGATACTAAAGGACATTAGATCCCTCCCCAATCAAAAGATGAAAACTAATCTTACAAAAAATGAACAAAAGGCTATAATTACATTACAAAAAAATAAAAATATTATTATTAAAAGAGCAGATAAGGGGGGAGGGATAGTAGTAATGAATAGGACTTGGTACCATGAGGAGGGCAAAAAAATCCTAAGTGATAAGGAATATTATATACCCCTAGACAAGGACCCTTCAACTCAAATTCTAAGGGAATACAGTACGATCATACAAGATGCTTCACAAAAAGGAATATTAAATAAAAAAGAGAAAAAATTTCTCGATATTAAAAGTTACTCAGTGCCTTTTTTCTATTTTTTACCAAAAATACATAAAGACCCGCTAAATCCGCCAGGACGCCCAATAATCTCAGGCGTTAATTCTATAACTAGCAATTTATCCCACTTCGTGGACTTGTTTTTACAAGAATACGTGTTAAAGTTAGAGTCCTATTTAAAGGACTCAACACAATTGATTAGGGAATTATTAGCTCTACCCCCTCTGAAAAACAGCATACTTCTTACATTGGACGTTAGCTCTTTGTATAATAATATAACGCACAGTAGGGGCATATCAGCCATTGAAAAAGCATTATTAAATGATAGAGAAATTTCAACATCCCAACGGAATTTTATAATAAAGGCGATACAATTTATCCTAGAAAACAATGTGTTCACTTTTGAGGGTACCTTTTACAAACAAATTAGAGGCTGCGCGATGGGGACGCGATTCGCACCCAGCTACGCTAACATCTTTATGGGTGCCTTTGAATCCGTCTCCATCGTGCAATCCAAATACAAAGAAAATATACTACATTATCGTCGTTTTATTGACGATCTGTTCATCATATGGAAGGGCCCCCCTGAGAAAGTACTAGACTTTATAGAGGATATTAACAAGAATGAATGGGGCTTATCATTCACGGCTACTTATTCTAATAAAACCATCCAATTCCTAGATCTACAAATTAATTTAAATGAAGTAGGATTAATCACAACATCCACACACTTTAAATCAGTGGATGTGAATAGCTATTTAAAGTACAATAGCGGACATTTACCTAGATGGATCAAGAATATACCATATGGTCAATATAAAAGAATAAGGAAAAATTGCACAACAGATATTGAGTACAATAAAGAGTGCAACATTCTCAAACAGAGATTCCTAGAAAAAAGATACCCCAAGAAACTAATACAGGATGCCTATGAGAAAGCAAATTCCCTAACTCAGGAAATATGTGTACAACCAAAACAAATGGATGCCCCTAAAAAAGATGAAAAATCCAAATTATCTAGATGGAGCCTTGTCACCACATATTGCCAACCCAGAACTCAAATTGAGAGACTAATTAATAAATATTGGTTTATACTAAAAGGTGACCCCATACTAACAGATTGTTTACCAAAAAAAACAATTATTATATACAAAAAAACCAAGAATTTAGGCAATCTTATTGCACCAAGTAATACCCTTCTGAAACCAATAACCGTTAATACGAACAACCCCGATACATGGGGATGTTACCCATGCCATACACCAAAATGTTTATGTTGTCAGGTAATCACAAAAAGAAAAAAATCCTTCATGTCAAAAACTACAAAGGAAGTTTTTATAATAAAACAGAGATATGACTGTCACTCTACATATGTAATATACCTGATTGAGTGCCCCTGCGGTATCCAATATGTGGGAAGAACTATTCAGGAAATGCACGCACGTCTGAATAAACATCGATACAATATAAAAAATGGCTATCCCCTACATAGTATCTCAAGACACTATAACAGTGTGCATAATAAAAATCCAATGATGGAACTTACTATTATAGATTCTGTGGATATGAAAGATCCACAGTCAATAATCAAACTTACTAAAAGGGAAAGCTACTGGATCTTTAAATTGGGCACACTGACCCCTGAAGGTCATAATATAATGATAGACAATGTTGCTAAATATTAATTATGACCTGGTAGAAACATATGTGCACATAAACAAGTGTATATGTAACTACAGACATGTGGTCATATGAATACATACAAATATAATAAAATAAACCTAATTAAACAAATAAAAAATTAATAAATATAAAATTATCAAATAAAACAGATTAAAAATAAGTTTTTTCAGAGAAATATTTGAATATAAATCTACTGAAAGAACAAAAAACTATATTAGCATGAATTTATTATAGAAATGAATGTTGGTTAATTTATTTTGGTAGAAGAATAAACTGATCGTATATGTATGTGTAGATTTTGTATGTGTATGGGTATATGTATACATATATATTATGTGTATATATATATATATATATATATATATATATATATATATATATATATATATATATAAATACGGCCATGAAGGATTTTTAATTATTTTAATTATTCTAATTGATATAAAAACTAATATAAGTCCTTTTTAATATAATGTATAGAGATAAATTTTATGGTTCCTGTCCTTTATAGTTATCAATGGTATATGTTTTCACAGATATATATATTTTATACGATATTTTATATGCTATTTTAAGACATTAATGGTCCAGATCAACTTGAATATATTTATAGTTTTTATAGTTTGTTTTTTTTTTTTTTTTTGTAACCTATATCCGACTCATTTTATCTATCTTTTAACTATTTTTTATTCATTTATTTTTCACTACAAAAAAACACCCCTTTACTGGATACTAAAAGGGTTAAAATTGTTTGAACCTTAGACACACCCATAAGCCCCATCAAAGAGGCTGTTTTATCTATAAATTTGATGTATATCGGCTCTTGCTACACCTGATGATGGCAAGTTTATCTTGCTGAAACGCGTTGTGATAACAAGAGCTTTATTTTAATCTAATTATCATGAATAAAGCACAATTATTGACAAAGAAAACCTGAGATAATAGATCTATTATTAGCGCTCAAAGGACCGGCTTTATCTATTTTCCATTAGCAGCAGGAGATGACAGAATGTGAGGGAAATATCTGCTCCATCTATGGGGAATGTACAGAGCAGCACGCACTGCACGGGGATACTGCCTGCTCTAACCCCGCCCATCACCGATATAGCCCCGCCCATGTCCAGCATAGCCCCGCCCGTCACCACTAAAGCACCGACAATCTCTAGTGTAGCCACGCCCGTCTACAGTATGGCCCCGCCCAGTTCCCGGAGGCTCCGCCCCCATCACGAGCTCTGCATGGCAACTCCTGTGTGGCTTAACAGAAGAAGCCCCGCCCCCTGCTCACAGCATTCTAATCAGTGCGGACGTCTCCATATTGCTGAGGATGATGAAGCAGCCGAGGGGCGGAGCCAGCAGCGATTTCAGCGCTCAGTGGTGACAGGAGGCGGAGTGTGTGCAGCCAGGTGACCGCAGTGTGTGGAGCCCGAGCGGAGGCCGGAGGTGGAGTACGAGCCCCGGCCGCTGTATACAGTGTAGATGAGGGTGTACATATATATACAGGGGGCGGAGCGGGCCTAGAGAGGATATATTACCATGGCAACACTGAGGCATCCAGAGATCACGTCTCCTAGGGGGAGGAGCCCAAACAGTGGAGACCACAACAAACACCCCGATGCCAGACGCCCATTATTCTGTATGGAGGGCTATGTGGGGCCATTATTCTGTATGGAGGACTATGTGGGGCCCATTATTCTGTATGGAGGGCTATGTGGGGCCCATTATTCTGTATGGAGGCCTATGTGGGGCCCATTATTCTGTATGGAGGCCTATGTGGGGCCCATTATTCTGTATGGAGGGCTATGTGGGGCCATTATTCTGTATGGAGGACTATGTGGGGCCCATTATTCTGTATGGAGGGCTATGTGGGGCCCATTATTCTGTATGGAGGCCTATGTGGGGCCCATTATTCTGTATGGAGGACTATGTGGGGCCCATTATTCTGTATGGAGGGCTATGTGGGGCCCATTATTCTGTATGGAGGCCTATGTGGGGCCCATTATTCTGTATGGAGGCCTATGTGGGGCCCATTATTCTGTATGGAGGGCTATGTGGGGCCATTATTCTGTATGGAGGACTATGTGGGGCCCATTATTCTGTATGGAGGGCTATGTGGGGCCATTATTCTGTATGGAGGACTATGTGGGGCCCATTATTCTGTATGGAGGGCTATGTGGGGCCCATTATTCTGTATGGAGGGCTATGTGGGGCCCATTATTCTGTATGGAGGGCTATGTGGGGCCCATTATTCTGTATGGAGGGCTATGTGGGGCCCATTATTCTGTATGGAGGGCTATGTGGGGCCCATTATTCTGTATGGAGGGCTATGTGGGGCCCATTATTCTGTATGGAGGGCTATGTGGGGCCCATTATTCTGTATGGAGGACTATGTGGGGCCCATTATTCTGTATGGAGGGCTATGTGGGGCCCATTATTCTGTATGGAGGGCTATGTGGGGCCCATTATTCTGTATGGAGGGCTATGTGGGGCCCATTATTCTGTATGGAGGGCTATGTGGGGCCCATTATTCTGTATGGAGGGCTATGTGGGGCCCATTATTCTGTATGGAGGGCTATGTGGGGCCCATTATTCTGTATGGAGGGCTATGTGGGGCACATTATTCTGTATGGAGGGCTATGTGGGGCACATTATTGTGTATGGAGGGCTATGTGGGCCATTATTGTGTATGGAGGGCTATGTGGGGCCCATTATTCTGTATGGAGGGCTATGTGGGGCCCATTATTCTGTATGGAGGGCTATGTGGGGCCATTATTCTGTATGGAGGGCTATGTGGGGCCCATTATTCTGTATGGAGTGCTATGTGGGGCCCATTATTCTGTATGGAGGGCTATGTGGAGCCCATTATTCTGTATGGAGGGCTATGTGGGGCCATTATTCTGTATGGAGGGCTATGTGAGGCCCATTTTTCTGTATGGAGGGCTATGTGGGGCCCATTATTCTGTATGGAGGACTATGTGGGGCCCATTATTCTGTATGGAGGGCTATGTGGGGCCCATTATTCTGTATGGAGGACTATGTGGGGGCCATTATTCTGTATGGAGGGCTATGTGGGGGCCATTATTCTGTATGGAGGACTATGTGGGGGCCATTATTCTGTATGGAGGGCTATGTGGGGCCATTATTCTGTATGCAGGGCTATGTGGGGCCCATTATTCTGTATGGAGGGCTATGTGGGGCCCATTATCCTGTATGGAGGGCTATGTGGGGCCCATTATTCTTTATGGAGGACTATGTGGGGCCCATTATTCTGTATAAAGGACTATGTGGTGCCATTATTCTGTATGGAGGACTATGTGGGGGCCATTATTCTGTATGGAGGACTATGTGCGGCCCATTATTGTGTATGGAGGGCTATGTGGTGCCTATTATTCTGTATGGAGGACTATGTGCGGCCCATTATTCTGTATGGAGGGCTATGTGGAGCCCATTATTCTGTATGGAGGGCTATGTGGGGCCATTATTCTGTATGGAGGGCTATGTGGGGCCCATTTTTCTGTATGGAGGGCTATGTGGGGCCCATTATTCTGTATGGAGGACTATGTGGGGCCCATTATTCTGTATGGAGGACTATGTGGTGCCATTATTCTGTATGGAGGACTATGTGGGGGCCATTATTCTGTATGGAGGACTATGTGCGGCCCATTATTCTGTATGGAGGGCTATGTGGTGCCTATTATTCTGTATGGAGGGCTATGTGGGGGCCATTATTCTGTATGGAGTGCTATGTGGTGCCATTATTCTGTATGGAGGGCTATGTGGGGCCATTATTCTGTATGGAGGACTATGTGGGGCACATTATTCTGTATGGAGGGCTATGTGGGGCCCATTATTCTGTATGGAGGGCTATGTGGGTCCCATTATTGTGTATACAGGACTATGTGGGGCCATTATTCTGTATGGAGGGCTATGTGGGGCCCATTATTCTGTATGGAGGGCTATGTGGGGCCCATTATTCTGTATGGAGGGCTATGTGGGTCCCATTATTCTGTATGGAGGGCTATGTGGGGCACATTATTCTGTATGGAGGGCTATGTGGGGCCCATTATTCTGTATGGAGGGCTATGTGGGGCCCATTATTCTGTATGGAGGGCTATGTGGGTCCCATTATTGTGTATAGAGGACTATGTGGTGCCTATTATTCTGTATGGAGTGCTATGTGGTGCCATTATTCTGTATGGAGGGCTATGTGGGGCCATTATTCTGTATGGAGGACTATGTGGGGCACATTATTCTGTATGGAGGGCTATGTGGGGCCCATTATTCTGTATGGAGGGCTATGTGGGTCCCATTATTGTGTATACAGGACTATGTGGGGCCATTATTCTGTATGGAGGGCTATGTGGGGCCATTATTCTGTATGGAGGGCTATGTGGGGCCCATTATTCTGTATGGAGGGCTATGTGGGTCCCATTATTCTGTATGGAGGGCTATGTGGGGCACATTATTCTGTATGGAGGGCTATGTGGGGCCCATTATTCTGTATGGAGGGCTATGTGGGGCCCATTATTCTGTATGGAGGGCTATGTGGGTCCCATTATTGTGTATAGAGGACTATGTGGGGCCATTATTCTGTATGGAGGGCTATGTGGGGCCCATTATTCTGTATGGAGGGCTATGTGGGTCCCATTATTGTGTATAGAGGACTATGTGGGGCCATTATTCTGTATGGAGGGCTATGTGGGGCCCATTATTCTGTATGGAGGACTATGTGGTGCCATTATTCTGTATGGAGGACTATGTGGGGCCCATTATTCTGTATGGAGGGCTATGTAGGGCCCATTATTCTGTATGGAGGGCTATGTGGGGCCCATTATTCTGTATGGAGGGCTATGTGGGGCCCATTATTCTGTATGGAGGGCTATGTGGGGCCCATTATTCTGTATGGAGTTCTATGTGGGGCCCATTATTCCGTATGGAGGGCTATGTGGGGCCCATTATTCCGTATGGAGGCCTATGTGGGGCCCATTATTCTGTATGGAGGGCTATGTGGTGCCTATTATTCTGTATGGAGGACTATGTGCGGCCCATTATTCTGTATGGAGGGCTATGTGGAGCCCATTATTCTGTATGGAGGGCTATGTGGGGCCATTATTCTGTATGGAGGGCTATGTGGGGCCCATTTTTCTGTATGGAGGGCTATGTGGGGCCCATTATTCTGTATGGAGGACTATGTGGGGCCCATTATTCTGTATGGAGGACTATGTGGTGCCATTATTCTGTATGGAGGACTATGTGGGGGCCATTATTCTGTATGGAGGACTATGTGCGGCCCATTATTCTGTATGGAGGGCTATGTGGGTCCCATTATTCTGTATGGAGGGCTATGTGGGTCCCATTATTCTGTATGGAGGGCTATGTGGGGCACATTATTCTGTATGGATGGCTATGTGGGGCCCATTATTCTGTATGGAGGGCTATGTGGGGCCCATTATTCTGTATGGAGGGCTATGTGGGTCCCATTATTGTGTATAGAGGACTATGTGGTGCCTATTATTCTGTATGGAGTGCTATGTGGTGCCATTATTCTGTATGGAGGGCTATGTGGGGCCATTATTCTGTATGGAGGACTATGTGGGGCACATTATTCTGTATGGAGGGCTATGTGGGGCCCATTATTCTGTATGGAGGGCTATGTGGGTCCCATTATTGTGTATACAGGACTATGTGGGGCCATTATTCTGTATGGAGGGCTATGTGGGGCCATTATTCTGTATGGAGGGCTATGTGGGGCCCATTATTCTGTATGGAGGGCTATGTGGGTCCCATTATTCTGTATGGAGGGCTATGTGGGGCACATTATTCTGTATGGAGGGCTATGTGGGGCCCATTATTCTGTATGGAGGGCTATGTGGGGCCCATTATTCTGTATGGAGGGCTATGTGGGTCCCATTATTGTGTATAGAGGACTATGTGGGGCCATTATTCTGTATGGAGGGCTATGTGGGGCCCATTATTCTGTATGGAGGGCTATGTGGGTCCCATTATTGTGTATAGAGGACTATGTGGGGCCATTATTCTGTATGGAGGGCTATGTGGGGCCCATTATTCTGTATGGAGGACTATGTGGTGCCATTATTCTGTATGGAGGGCTATGTGGGGCCCATTATTCTGTATGGAGGGCTATGTAGGGCCCATTATTCTGTATGGAGGGCTATGTGGGGCCCATTATTCTGTATGGAGGGCTATGTGGGGCCCATTATTCTGTATGGAGGGCTATGTGGGGCCCATTATTCTGTATGGAGTTCTATGTGGGGCCCATTATTCTGTATGGAGGCCTATGTGGGGCCCATTATTCCGTATGGAGGCCTATGTGGGGCCCATTATTCTGTATGGAGGGCTATGTGGGGCCCATTATTCTGTATGGAGGGCTATGTGGGGCCCATTATTCTGTATGGAGGGCTATGTGGGGCCCATTATTCTGTATGGAGGGCTATGTGGGTCCCATTATTGTGTATACAGGACTATGGGGGGCCATTATTCTGTATGGAGGGCTATGTGGGGCCCATTATTCTGTATGGAGGGCTATGTGGGGCCCATTATTCTGTATGGAGGGCTATGTGGGTCCCATTATTCTGTATGGAGGGCTATGTGGGGCACATTATTCTGTATGGAGGGCTATGTGGGGCCCATTATTCTGTATGGAGGGCTATGTGGGGCCCATTATTCTGTATGGAGGGCTATGTGGGGCCCATTATTGTGTATAGAGGACTATGTGGGGCCATTATTCTGTATGGAGGGCTATGTGGGGCCCATTATTCTGTATGGAGGGCTATGTGGGTCCCATTATTGTGTATAGAGGACTATGTGGGGCCATTATTCTGTATGGAGGGCTATGTGGGGCCCATTATTCTGTATGGAGGACTATGTGGTGCCATTATTCTGTATGGAGGGCTATGTGGGGCCCATTATTCTGTATGGAGGGCTATGTAGGGCCCATTATTCTATATGGAGGGCTATGTGGGGCCCATTATTCTGTATGGAGGGCTATGTGGGGCCCATTATTGTGTATGGAGGCCTATGTGGGGCCCATTATTGTGTATGGAGGCCTATGTGGGGCCCATTATTGTGTATGGAGGCCTATGTGGGGCCCATTATTCTGTATGGAGGGCTATGTGGGGCCCATTATTCTGTATGGAGGGCTATGTGGGGCCCATTATTCTCTATGGAGTTCTATGTGGGGCC
Organism: Anomaloglossus baeobatrachus; assembly: GCF_048569485.1. Lineage (NCBI taxonomy): Eukaryota > Metazoa > Chordata > Amphibia > Anura > Aromobatidae > Anomaloglossus > Anomaloglossus baeobatrachus. The sequence continues at coordinate 54,372,285 of NC_134360.1, read as the reverse complement.
CATTATTCTGTATGGAGGGCTATGTGGGGCCCATTATGCTGTATGGAGGGCTATGTGGGGCCCATTATTCTGTATGGAGGGCTATGTGGGGCCCATTATTCTGTATGGAGGGCTATGTGGGGCCCATTATTCTGTATGGAGGGCTATGTGGTGCCCATTTTTGTGTATGGAGGACTATGTGGTGCCTATTATTCTGTATGGAGGGCTATGTGGGGCCCATTATTCTGTATGGAGGGCTATGTGGGGCCCATTATTCTGTATGGAGGGCTATGTGGTGCCTATTATTCTGTATGGAGGGCTATGTGGGGCATATTATTGTGTATGAAGGGCTATGTGGTGCCTATTATTCTGTATGGAGGGCTATGTGGGGCCCATTATTCTGTATGGAGGGCTATGTGGGGCCCATTATTCTGTATGGAGGGCTATGTGGTGCCTATTATTCTGTATGGAGGGCTATGTTGGGCCCATTATTGTGTATGGAGGGCTATGTGGTGCCTATTATTCTGTATGGAGGGCTATGTGGGGCCCATTATTCTGTATGGAGGGCTATGTGGTGCCTATTATTCTGTATGGAGGGCTATGTGGGGCCCATTATTCCGCATGGAGGGCTATGTGGTGCCTATTGTTCTGTATGGAGGGCTATGTGGGGCCCATTATTCTGCATGGAGGGCTATGTGGGCCCATTATTCTGTATGGAGGGCTATGTGGGGCCCATTATTCTGTATGGAGGACTATGTGGGGCCCATTATTCTGTATGGAGGCCTATGTGGGGCCCATTATTCTGTATGGAGGCCTATGTGGGGCCCATTATTCTGTATGGAGGGCTATGTGGGCCCATTATTCTGTATGGAGGGCTATGTGGGGCCCATTATTCTGTATGGAGGGCTATGTGGTGCCTATTATTCTGTATGGAGGGCTATGTGGGGCCCATTATTGTGTATGGAGGGCTATGTGGTGCCTATTATTCTGTATGGAGGGCTATGTGGGGCCCCTTATTCTGTATGGAGGGCTATGTGGTGCCTATTATTCTGTATGGAGGGCTATGTGGGGCCCATTATTCTGTATGGAGGACTATGTTGGGCCCATTATTCTGTATGGAGGACTATGTTGGGCCCATTATTGTCTATGGAGGACTATGTTGGGCCCATTATTGTCTATGGAGGGCTATGTGGGGCCCATTATTCTGTATGGAGAACTATGTGGGGCCCATTATTCTGTATGGAGGGCTATGTGGAACCCATTATTGTCTATGGAGGGCTATGTGGGGCCCATTATTCTGTATGGAGGATTATGTGGGGCCCATTATTGTCTATGGAGGGCTATGTGGGGCCCATTATTCTGTATGGAGGACTATGTGGGGCCCATTATTGTCTATGGAGGGCTATGTGGGGCCCATTATTCTGTATGGAGGACTATGTGGGGCCCATTATTGTCTATGGAGGGCTATGTGGGGCCCATTATTCTGTATGGAGGACTATGTGGGGCCCATTATTGTGTATGGAGGACTATGTGGGGCCCATTATTGTGTATGGAGAGCTATGTGGGGCCCATTATTGTGTATGGAGGGCTATGTGGGGCCCATTATTGTGTATGGAGGACTATGTGGGGCCCATTATTGTGTATGGAGGGCTATGTGGGGCCCATTGTTGTCTATGGAGGGCTATGTGGGGCTCATTATTGTGTATGGAGGGCTATGAGGGGCCCATTATTCTGTATGGAGGACTATGTGGGGCCCATTATTGTGTATGGAGGGCTATGTGGGGCCTATTATTGTGTATGGAGGGTTATGTGGGCCCATTATTCTGTATGGAGGACTATGTGGGGCCTATTATTGTGTATGGAGGGCTATGTGGGCCCATTATTCTGTATGGAGGGCTATGTGGGGCCCATTATTGTTTATGGAGGGCTATGTGGGGCCCATTATTCTGTATGGAGAACTTTGTGGGGCCCATTATTCTGTATGGAGGGCTATGTGGGGCCCATTATTCTGTATGGAGGACTATGTGGGGCTCATTATTGTCTATGGAGGGCTATGTGGGGCCCATTAATCTGTATGGAGGACTATGTGGGACCCATTATTGTGTATAGAGGGCTATGTGGGGCCCATTATTTTGTACGGAGGACTATGTGGGGCCCATTATTGTCTATGGAGTGCTATGTGGGGCCCATTATTCTGTATGGAGGACTATGTGGGGCCCATTATTGTCTATGGACGGCTATGTGGGGCCCATTATTCTGTATGGAGAACTATGAGGGGCCCATTATTGTGTATGGAGGGCTATATGGGGCCGATTATTGTGTATGGAGGGCTATGTGGGGCCCATTATTGTCTATGGAGGGCTATGTGGGGCTCATTATTGTGTATGGAGGACTATGAGGGGCCCATTATTCTGTATGGAGGACTATGTGGGGCCTATTATTCTGTATGGAGGACTATGTCTGGCCCATTATTTTGTATGGAGAACTATGTGGGGCCCATTATTGTCTATGGAGGACTATGTGGGGCCCATTATTCTGTATGAAGGGCTATGTGGGGCCCATTATTGTCTGTGGAGGACTATGTGGGGCCCATTATTGTCTGTGGAGAACTATGTGTGGCCCATTATTGTCTATGGAGGACTATGTGGGGCCCATTATTCTGTATGGAGGGCTATGTAGGGCCCATTATTCTGTATGGAGGACTATATGGGACCCATTATTGTCTATGGAGGGCTATGTGGGGCTCATTATTGTGTATGGAGGACTATGAGGGGCCCATTATTCTGTATGGAGGACTATGTGGGGCCTATTATTCTGTATGGAGGGCTATGTCTGGCCCATTATTTTGTATGGAGAACTATGTGGGGCCCATTATTGTCTATGGAGGACTATGTGGGGCCCATTATTCTGTATGAAGGGCTATGTGGGGCCCATTATTGTCTGTGGAGGACTATGTGGGGCCCATTATTCTGTATGGAGAACTATGTGTGGCCTATTATTGTCTATGGAGGACTATGTGTGGCCCATAATTCTGTATGGAGTACTATGTGGGGCCCATTATTGTCTATGGAGGACTATGTGGGGCCCATTATTCTGTATGAAGGGCTATGTGGGGCCCATTATTCTGTATGGAGGGCTATGTGGGGCCCATTATTCTGTATGGAGGACTATGTGGGGCCCATTATTGTGTATGGAGGATCATGTGGGGCCCATTATTGTCTATGGAGGACTATGTGGGGTACATTATTCTGTATGGAGGACTATGTGGGGCCCATTATTCTGTATGCAGCGCTATGTCTGGCCCATTATTCTCTATGGAGAACTATGTGGGGCCCATTATTGTCTATGGAGGACTATGTGGGGCCCATTATTGTCTATGAAGGACTATGTGGTGCCCATTATTCTGTATGGAGGGTTATGTGAGGTCCATTATTCTATATGGAGGACTATGTGGGTCCCATTTTTCTGTATTGAGGCATATATGGAGCCCATTATTCTGTATCGAAGTATGCCACCCAGAAAGAGGGAAGTGGAGCCCTTGGATTATAAATTGTGGAGCCTTGCACCATTACTACCTTCTTGGATAGTAACCAGAATAAGAATGCCCCATTGTTACCAGAATGAAAAAAGAAAAACAAAGTGGATCCCTCGGATTATGCCTTATCGCATATTATGCTTAGTCAAAAAGGCCAAGGAATGCACCCCGGCGGCAGGCTAAAAAGCCCAAGGTGCGCCTCGGTGGTTTACAGAAAGGCCAAGGAATGCACCCCGGCGGCAGGCTAAAAAGCCCAAGGTGCGCCTCGGTGGTTTGCAGAAAGGCCAAGGAATGCACCCCGGTGGCAGGCTAAAAAGCCCAAAGTTCGCCTCAGTGGTTTGCAGAAAGGCCAAGGAATGCACCCCGACGGCAGGCTACGAAAGCCGAAGGTGCGCCTCGGTGGTTTGCAAAAAGGCCAAAGAATGCACCCCGATGGCAAGCTAAAAAGCCCAAGGTGCGCCTCGGTGGTTTGCAAAAGGCCAAAGAAAGAACCCTGATGGCAGGCTAAAAAGCCCAAGGTTCACCTCAGTGGTTTGCAGAAAGGCCAAGGAATGCACCCCGGTGGCAGGCTACGAAAGCCCGAGGTGTGCCTCGGTGGTTTGCAAAAAGGCCAAAGAATGCACCCCGGTGGCAGGCTAAAAAGCCCAAGGTGCGCCTCGGTGGTTTGCAAAAGGCCAAAGAATGCACCCTGGTGGCAGGCTTAAAATCCCTACAGGCCTCAGTGGTTTGCAAAAGGCCAAAGAAAGAACCCTGATGGCAGGCTAAACAGCCCAAGGTTCGCCTCAGTGGTTTGCAGAAAGGCCAAGGAATGCACCCCGGCGGCAGGCTACGAAATCCCAAGGTGCGCCTCGGTGGTTTGCAAAAAGGCCAAAGAATGCACCCCGATGGCAGACTAGAAAGCCCAAGGTGCGCCTCGGTGGTTTGCAAAAGGCCAAGGAATGTACCCCGGCGGCAGGCTACGAAAGCCCAAGGTGCGCCTTGGTGGTTTGCAAAAAGGCCAAAAAATGCACCCCGATGGCAGGCTAAAAAGCCCAAAGTGCACCTCGGTGGTTTGCAAAAGGCCAAGGAATGCACCGTGGTGGTAGGCTTAAAATCCCTACAGGCCTCGGTGGTTTGCAAAAGTCCAAAGAAAGCACCCTGTGGCAGGCTATGAAAGCCCAAGGTGCGCCTCGGTAGTTTGCAAAAGGCCAAAGAATGTACCCCGATGGCAGGCTAAAAAGCCCAAGGTGCGCCTCGGTGGTTTGCAAAAGGCCAAAGAAAGAACCCTGATGGCAGGCTAAAAAGCCCAATGTTCGCCTCAGTGGTTTGCAGAAAGGCTAAGGAATGCACCCCGGCTGCAGGATACGAAAGCCCAAGGTGCGCCTCGATGGTTTGCAAAAAGGCCAAAGAATGCACCCCCATGGCAGGCTAAAAAGCCCAAGGTTCGCCTCGGTGGTTTGCAAAAGGCCAAAGAAAGAACCCTGATGGCAGGCTAAAAAGCCCAAGGCTCGCCTCAGTGGTTTGCAGAAAGGCCAAGGAATGCACCCCGGTGGCAGGCTAAAAAGCTCAAGGTGCGCCTCGGTGGTTTGCAAAAGGCCAAAGAAAGAACCCTGATGGCAGTCTAAAAAGCCCAAGGCTCGCCTCAGTGGTTTGCAGAAAGGCCAAGGAATGCACCCCGGTGGCAGGCTAAAAAGCTCAAGGTGCGCCTTGGTGGTTTAGAAAAAGGCCAACGAATGCACCCAGGTGGCAACCAGGAGTAGGAGTGAGGATCATGGACACCAGGGATGGTCAAGAGCTGCAAACAAGATCATGAGCAACAGGAACACGACTAAAGCGGGCTTTACACGCTACGATATTTCTAGCAATTGCTAACGATATCGTACACAAAAGCACCCGCCCCCGTCGTGCATGCGATATCGTGTGATCGCTGCCGCAGCGAACATTATCGCTACGGCAGCGTCACATGCACTTACCTGGTCGTCGTCGTCGCTGTGACTGCCGAACAATCTCTCCCTCAAGGGGGAGGTGCGTTCGGCGTCACCGCCACGTCACTAAGCGGCCAGCCAATCAAAGCGGAGGGGCGGAGATGAGCGGGACGAACATCCCGCCCACCTCCTTCCTTCCGCATAGCCGGTGGACGCAGGTAAGGTGAGGTTCCTCGCTCCTGCGGTGTCACACATAGCGATGTGTGCTGCCACAGAAACGAGGAACAACATCTTTAAACAACCATTAACAATTTTTGGTTTTAGGACGACCTCTCCATGGTGAACGATTTTCACCACTTTGGAGGACGTTTAAGGTCACTGGTAAGTGTTACACGCTGCGATACCGTTAATGACGCCGGATGTGCGTCACTAACGACGTGACCCCGACGATAAAACATTAACGATATCGTAGCGTGTAAAGCCCCTTTAGGAGCTGTATCCAGGATCAGAAGCATCATGGACACGGCTAAAGCTGCAACCAGGATCATCTTCACCAATGACACATACAGGAGCAGGAATTAGGATCACTGACAGCAGCGACAGCCAAGAGATGTATCCAGAATCACAAGCACTATGGACATGTTCATGAGCTGAAATCAAAATTTCAGGCACCAGGGGCATTGCCGAAAACTGCAAACACAATCACGATATCAGGACATGACCAGTAGCTGCAGTCAAGATCACAGTGACCAAAGACATATCGAGAAGCTGCATCAAGGAGGATCAGGGATACGACCACAAGATGCAACTAAAGTAGGCCCTGGGCAAAACCAGTGAACACCTGTAGACGGTCACAGACTGAGAACTTGGAGATGCTAAAAAGCAGTGTCCAGGAACAATCAAAGGTGAAAAAAAGAACACTGTGCAGAATCATACAGGTGTCCCCGCAGGACAGGCAGGTGACCACATCACAGACACAAAACGGCGAAGATCCATGGAACCTTTGATGAAGAGGCCCAAGTGGAAGATAATAGTCCCAAGGAGATTTCAAGAGGTCAGGAAGCCCAGCCAGCCATGGGGAGAGGGGCAGGTGTGTGTGCGTTTCCAGGATTTAGAATTCCATTAGCTGGGATCTAGCAGGGTGGAAGCATGAAGTTGAGCAGTCAGATGCTCCGAAGCAGTGGTGGCACCACGTTTTCATAGGATTCAAGATCAGTCACTTCTGGCATGGCTGGAAATGCGTGTAGCCTTCAGCTTGAATAAGGTCAGGCGCACATTACTGCTGCATTGCCACAGTGGACACCAAGAAGACGTTATGCCGGTGATCACTCTGACATTAATTATATGGCAGACCTTTCTAGGGATAGATTGGCAACCAAACAGTTTTGCAGCTTTCAGGTACAGAGTCTCCAGCTTTGGCCACTAGGTAAGTAGGCTGGTGCATAGCCACCAGGAGTTTTTAGAGGACAACCAGATGGGCCATTCACTAGAAACCTTCATATGGAGGATGGAGACCTGTAGTTAATGTAACTGGCAATGATATGCTGCATTGTCAGTTTAGTTGTTGTATTGTGACAAAATGTTGGAAAAGCCACATTGGAACCCATACTCGCACAGCGCCTCTTGTTACAGGGAGCAAAACAACGATAGAGTGTGACAAGATGTGGACACTGAGCAGCAGGAGGAGGATGAAGAACAGAAGTCAAGCCCTGTAAGCAGCGACACAAGTCCACGTCACAGAGAGAAACAATCCAAGAAGCACCGCAGCAGCCGAGTAAGTCTGATAGTGATTCTTTAGACGGATCAGATAAGGAGGGATGTAATAAGAAAGGAAATATGTTTAACTTGTTAATGCTGTAAAGTGTCTGAAAGCTATGGAGGGGAACCCGAAAAGAAAGGGGGCTTTCTTCAAGGGGAGAGCTCAGAATAGTGAGCTATTAGGAAAAGTTGTGGCGATCAGGGTTTTAAGATATGTTTGTCTGTTCATTGTCACCCCCAGATTTTATGTCAGCAAATGAGGTTATGAAACTTGGAGTTGGCAATAATTGAGGAGGAGAAATTAATGAATCAAGTATAATGGGAAAGAAGAAAAGTGGGTTGGATAGATGTGTAGTCAAAGGGATGTTTTATAAGAATTGTTGTAAAAGAGTTGTGATGGTGACACTTAGAAATATGTTGTTTGGGAGATGGAGTTGGGCCCAAAGATTGAAAGGAAAAAGGAGCAAGAGAAAAAAATTGATGCTCGGTGCTGAGGAGCGGGAACATAATAGCAATATTCTGGAGGAGCAGGAGCCGGGGGCGAACGAGTCAATAGCAGAATATTGTACAGGAGAAAAAGGGAAACTTTCTTTTCATTTGTACCAAATGCTAGAAAAGTTAGAGAAGTCTCCTAACAATGTTTGACAGGTATTGACTTGGTTCTACAACGTCCAGGTGAGAAGTCCTCAGCACTGGACATCTTGAGGAGATACAAGTCAGAATGGAAGAGATGGAGCATCTTCAGGAGACGGCGAGAAAATGTTGGTCCAGAGATGATGCTGCACATGACAAGCATTGAGGTGTTTGTAAGTTTTTTATTTTGTTTTTACGTTTTCCTATTTTCCTTAATAACGATGGTGCAGTAATTTTTCAAGTTTTTGCACAAGTGGCCACTAATATAGTTTATTGAAAAAATATTGTGCTCTGCAGATAGCATTTGTAACAATCCAGAGGGGCTATTTGCTGCATTACTTTCTTCAAATTTCTTTTTAATCTAATTTATAATTTTTTTTATTCTTCTCTTTGTGCAGGATATCAAGAATCAATGGAGGTCTATGAGGGACCAAGATAAGAAGTTCTTGGCTAAGAAGAAGAGAGGTTTCATTCTTCTGAGCTGCGGGTCTTTGTGTCCAGCCGAGAGCCCCATTAGTAACAGATTTATCTGCAAGGCGTTCTGATCTCTCAGCAAATCAAGAGAAGCAGCAGACCGGGAAGACCGACCCTCAGGAGCCTCCTGGACTTCAGAATCCACAAGAACAAGCATGGCCGCCAACAGCGGAGCAACCTGTCCACCAAGAAGCTCAGAAGAAGAGGCGATGGCGCTGCAGCTGATATGTTTTTGTTTTTTAAATGTGATTTATACTTTTGCTTTATTGTAATTTTGTTGGTCAATAACAGCTAAAGTTTTGGATGATAATTGTGTAACGGGGTGCCAGGGGCGCCTCTGGGCTTGTAGTCGTGGCCCCTTCTGTCAGGCTTACCCCTGGCTCCGCCGTCACTATCGGGACGGGAGATGTCTTGGTGGGGCAGAGTGTGGTGGTGCAGATGTCGTCCGACGTATAAACACTCTCCAGGCATGGTTCGATGCAAATAAAAGACATTCTTTATTTCACAACTCTTTCCAAAAACCGGCAGTTACAGATGACTTCACGTTCTTTTCGTAGCTGGGGAAAGCCTGCCCTGACGTCTCCTCCAGTGGGGATGTGCCCGGCTACTCTACTTCACCTGGCTCCCACTTATGGCTACCCACAGCCCGGACCCACACCGGGACTGCTTCACCCTACGAGGTTCCGCCCGCTCCTTTTCTCTCCGGCTTCCCTGTTCTTCCAGCTCCCTTCTTTCTTTCTTTCTTTCTGCCCACTCAGCTCCACACTCTGCCCCTGGCTGTTTCTTCTCTCCCGTCCCGGACACAACTGCCTTCAGCACACACTTCCTTTCTCCCTAAGCTGCCGGCTCCTCCTCCCTCCTGTACAGTTTCTATGGGGACAGCATTAACCACTTCAGAGAAAACCTGTGCTTCCTTGTAAGGGGTCTGCCCACCCCTTACATACCTCCCCTCTTTAAGCCTAAGCCTCCCGGCAAGGCACAAATCTAAAATCACATTTTAAAACTAAACAAAGTCATTTTAATGAAACTGCGAACATGTTCACCTGAGGGCACCCGCAAGGGCACACCAGTCCAGCGCCCGGAGTTCCTCCTGGAAGCTCCCGGTCTTAGTCGTTAGCTGGCAGGAACACAACTCGGCAAAAATCTTCTTAACGACGCGGAGGGAGCCCCTGGCTCAGTCCAGCATCAGGCTCTCTTCCGGGCTCAGCAACTTGAACGGTTACAAACAACACACCTTCTTCCGGCTCAAAACAACGCCGGTGTTGAACAAAAACAGGCCCGCCATCTTCCGGTCTTGAAAAGTCACTCCGGATGATATGCACGTTGCCATTCGGCTCGTTGGGCCTGCACGTACTCCGACAGGGACTGTCCGGGCAACCGGCGCAGCCTCCGGAAGGGCTCGTAGTTGGCGGGTTGCTCCAACGTCTCGGGTGGGAGAGTTCAGCTAGCACCGGTCTTTGCTGCGACCGCTGCCGGTATTGGCATTCCTCCCACTCGATTTCCTGTTGCCACTGTGCGGCCTCTTGTGTAGTGGGCCGCTCCGGTCCTCCTGGCACAGCCGGTAGGTTAAGGGTGGGTCCTTCCGCAGCCGCAGTCTGCTTCGGGCATCCTCTGCCCAGGCTAGTCGCTACTAGTGCGGCTACCGCAGCTTGCTGTCTTCCTGGAGTCTCCATCTTGCTCGGAGTCAGCGTTTCTGGTAATGGCGTCGGGGTCAGTGGAGATGCTGGAGGAAGTGGAGGCGGGCTTACTTTTCCCGCTCTTGGGTATACTCCACCCCCAGTCTCACACATCAGGTCGACCCCTACGCGGCGGTTCTTCTTTTTCTCTGGAACACCGCCCACTTCACATATCTTCCTTCGTGCCCTGGGACTGGCACCTCCCCTCTTTGGGCGGAGTACTCCGAACTTCTTTTTCGGCACTGGCCAGCCCCAGGCTCTTCTTTTGGAGCCAATTCTGCGCGCGCTTTCTGTGTCTTCACAGACAACGGCCATCTTGCCGCCATCTTGTGCCCGGTCCAACGCCTTAGGCACTTCTTCCTTTTCCCACCATGGGATCGGGACTCTTTTCCAATAATCTGGATCCAGTGTCCTCGGCATCACTTGATCTCCTTCTTCTTGGAGCGGGACCCCTTGCATATGATCCGGATCCTGCCGACTACGCCACATGTAACGGGGTGCCAGGGGCGCCTCTGGGCTTGTAGTCGTGGCCCCTTCTGTCAGGCTTACCCCTGGCTCCACCGTCACTATCGGGACGGGAGATGTCTTGGTGGGGCAGAGTGTGGTGGTGCAGATGTCGTCCGACGTATAAACACTCTCCAGGCATGGTTCGATGCAAATAAAAGACATTCTTTATTTCACAACTCTTTCCAAAAACCGGCAGTTACAGATGACTTCACATTCTTTTCGTAGCTGGGGAAAGCCTGCCCTGACGTCTCCTCCAGTGGGGATGTGCCCAGCTACTCTACTTCACCTGGCTCCCACTTATGGCTACCCACAGCCCGGACCCACACCGGGACTGCTTCACCCTACGAGGTTCCGCCCGCTCCTTTTCTCTCCGGCTTCCCTGTTCTTCCAGCTCCCTTCTTTCTTTCTTTCTTTCTGCCCACTCAGCTCCACACTCTGCCCCTGGCTGTTTCTTCTCTCCCGTCCCGGACACAACTGCCTTCAGCACACACTTCCTTTCTCCCTAAGCTGCCGGCTCCTCCTCCCTCCTGTACAGTTTCTATGGGGACAGCATTAACCACTTCAGAGAAAACCTGTGCTTCCTTGTAAGGGGTCTGCCCACCCCTTACAATTGTCTGACTTGTGTCTTGTTTTACTAGCTCTTCTTGCATTGCCTCCAATGAGTTCTGACTTTGGTGATGAATGCCTCTCTCTAGCCTGCATTGTTGTAGCAGGCTGGAGAATGACTTTCTGGATGTTAAATCATCCATAATCTCATAGGTGTCCATACACAATTTGGCTGCAGAGGCAGAGCAATCACGGTTGCAAGTACGACCGGGCTTAGGGGTTTAGGGGACCCAAGGACCTCAGCAATTGCTTCAGCTGGATGTGCGTCCGAGTGCGGACATCCAGCTTAAATATATTGCTTCACTGAGATCCATCTTGTCCCTGTGCTGAAAATTGCGGAGGGGTGGTGTCACCGGAGGCAGCAGCCGGCTCTAGTGCTAACTCATGTACCGGCTACTTAAGGAAATGCCTATTCACTGCTCTCCATGCCCATAATGCCGCCCACCTTTTTCCACTGAAGCCAGTGCTGAGAGGTGGGTGGGCTTATGGACAGGGGGAGCAATGCGTATGCATTCTCTTTAATAGCAGCACAGTGATCACCCGGCCACCGGCTTCCTGCAGCTGCTGGGCGAACATGTCCCGCTATTAACAGAATGATTTCATTGTTCTCCAGCCCACCAGGAAACTGGTGTTTCCCTTGCTGGATCCCTGACTCTGACAGTACCTCCTCCTGCATACAGCACAGACACTGTATTTTCGATTAAAGTTCCACCTTTCCATCAGAAGAGTGGAGAAAAGCTGGTCATTGCCTTCTCTCAGCACAGCAATCCCCTGCACTGCACTCACAGGAGTAAGAGAAGGGAGCCAGCACGATCTGAAAATGGCATGCATCATATAAAAAGTGCAAATTCACAGATTTATTCCAACTGTACTGTAATATAAATGAGATTTTTAGCAAATAATTGATCAATTCTTTGAGCCACCCCTGCCAACATCACGGCAAATCTCAATAGGGGGGTCCTACTCTATATTCTGTATTTCATGTGCCATGCGGCCTCCTAGATAAAGTTAAAAGCAGAACCATAATGGAGCACACATACCTGTAACCTGTATATATAACCGCTTCTATGTTGCAAAAGAGGCAATTGTGGATAGAGGCCAGCCCAGGTCCCAGCATGTGGAGCAAGCTCTACACATACCAGGACTATATCAGAACTGACCCTCCCAGTGCCAGAGAGCAACCATTGATAAAGGCGGACCAGATCCAAGTATGGTGCTTAATTACCAATGCCTGTGGAAAGGGTGAGGCAACTGAATGTGTACAGCTACCAACAGGAGGAATATATTGCAAACCAAGATCAGGCGTGCATAGCATGGTGGTGACCAGCCACCAGACATTTGTAGCATAACTACAACCAAACAGAGAGAGAAGGGAGCCAGCACGATCTGAAAATGGCATGCATCATATAAAAAGTGCAAATTCACAGATTTATTCCAACTGTACTGTAATATAAATGAGATTTTTAGCAAATAATTGATCAATTCTTTGAGCCACCCCTGCCAACGTCACGGCAAATCTCAATAGGGGGGTCCTACTCTATATTCTGTATTTCATGTGCCATGCGGCCTCCTAGATAAAGTTAAAAGCAGAACCATAATGGAGCACACATACCTGTAACCTGTATATATAACCGCTTCTATGTTGCAAAAGAGGCAATTGTGGATAGAGGCCAGCCCAGGTCCCAGCATGTGGAGCAAGCTCTACACATACCAGGACTATATCAGAACTGACCCTCCCAGTGCCAGACAGCAACCATTGATAAAGGCAGACCAGATCCAAGTATGGTGCTTAATTACCAATGCCTGTGGAAAGGGTGAGGCAACTGAATGTGTACAGCTACCAACAGGAGGAATATATTGCAAACCAAGATCAGGCGTGCATAGCATGGTGGTGACCAGCCACCAGACATTTGTAGCATAACTACAACCAAACAGAGAGAGAAGGGAGCCAGCACGATCTGAAAATGGCATGCATCATATAAAAAGTGCAAATTCACAGATTTATTCCACTGTACTGTAATATAAATGAGATTTATATTATCTAGGAGGCCGCATGGCACATGAACTACAGAATGTAGAGTAGGACCCCCCTATTGAGATTTGCCGTGACGTTGGCAGGGGTGGCTCAAAAAATTGGTCAATTATTTGCTAAAAATCTCATTTTTTTATTATAGTACAGTTGGAATAAATCTGTGAATTTTCACTTTTTATATGATGCATGCCAATTTCAGATCGTGCTGGTTCCCTTTTTTTACTCACAGGAGTAAGCCCCGCCCACCCGCAGTAACCCCCGGCCATCAGCACAGACCTGCTGTGGAGACTCAGGCCTGTGCAGTGAGTACTGCAGAACTATAAGAAACTCTAAGGACATGATGTCCCTCTGTCCTGCACCGCCATCGCTCTGTAGCCAGCACTAGCAGGAGAGGAAGGCTCCGGGGGAGCACAATGCGACCTATAGTCAGTACTGGAGCTTACTGAATAATCTCTCTAGCCCCACCACCCTCTCCTATCCTACTTTCCCTCACAGATGCAGGCTATTTCCCTCAGCACCCAGCTTTCTCCTGCTCTGCTATATATCTTTCCCTCAGCACCCAGCTTTCCCATGCTCTGATATTCCTCAGTACCTCAGTACAGTATATCATATAATCTGATATCAATCTTGTCCTCAGCACCCAGCTTTTCTATGCCCTTCTATACATCTTTCCCTCAGCAGCCAGCTTTCCCATACTCTGATATTAAGGACAAGCTGGGTGCTGAGAGAAGATGTATAGCGGAGCATGGAAAGCTGGGTGCTGAGGGAAAGATGTATAGCAGAGCATGAGAAAGCTGGGTGCTGAGGACGAGTTGAATATCAGAATATAGGAAAGCTGGGTGCTGAGGGAAAGAGGGATATCAGAGCATGAGAAAGATGGGTGCTGAGGGAAAGAGCCAAGTGTCAGCATAATTATCCTGTACCCCGAGATGGAGGGGAGGTGGATGGAGGGCCCAGGTCTACATTTTGCCGTGGGGCACATCGAATTCTAGTTATGCCACTGGTTGGCTATATACCGGACACTCCTGTGTTTCCTATATTTTTCTAACTAAAATACGTACATTTTAGTAAGATAATGTCTTGCTAATATTTCTGTGCGTCTTATAGTAGGCAGTTAGTAGGGTCAGCAGTGCGAACACCCCCCCCCCCCCCCCCCCGGCTGCTCCTTATATCATAGGGTAGAACATATTCATAAGCGCTGAACAAACTCTCATGGTTCTGCCCAAACAAAACATATCTAGGAAGGATAATGGAGACCGCCGAAATACAAGTTCCCAAACAGTGGTCTTTACAATATGTACTCCATTTCATTATCTCCTAAGTTTGCCAATCCACAGTGGGGTTATGTAAGGCAAATCAGGGAATCCCCGATACCATTTTGCAGGAAGACCCTTGAGCATATAACATGAACATAGAAATGCTATGATTAGAACGTGTAAAACTCACAAGGCTGCGGACGTGAAGCGATACCTCATGGAGACCTTCCTACAAGTCATTGGGTATGGTGGCTGTGTGGAGTGGCCTCCACGCTCACCTGACCTGACCCCATTGGACTTCTTTCTGTGAGGTCACATCAAACAGCAGGTGTATGCGACCCCTCCACCAACATTGAAGGACCTACGATGACGTGTCACCTACCATATTGCACAACGTGCAGCAAGATACAGTATGCTGTGCAGAGTCCACATGTGCATTGCAGCTGATGGTGGCGACTTTGAGCATCAAAGTTAAATGAGCACCATACGCGTGACCAGCATTCAATGTTTATGGGGGGATCATGGATTTCATATCATAGCATTTCTGTATGCAAGGTGAGGATTTGTATTGAATTGATGATGCCCTACAACTTTGTAATTCACTTTTTTTCTCTATCTCGTTCCGTTTGTAAGATAAAAATGCTAACTCCGTTGTCTTCCACCAGGTGGCGCTATAGGTGGTTTCATTGTGCAGCGCATGGATACTTTACTATATCTAGACACCACTTCTATGCCTATAGAATCTCAAATTAATGGCGGTGGCTAGGATATGGGTGGACACTGTATGTATGTATATTTTTATATATATATATATATATATATATATATATATATATATATATATATATATATATATATATATATATGTATATATATATATATATATATATAAAATCATCAAAAAGCATTACTTTTTTTTACCATCAAACAGGTTTTATTTCTCTGTCTCTTTATATATTTATTTAAACAAAAAAGTGCACTTTTGTTATAATAAATAAACGAAAAATGTTCAAAAAACAGTGATCCAAAGGTGTATAGAAAAAAAAATATGGTACCAATAAAAATGTCACTTTGTTGTGAAAAGAATGCGGCCCCCAAAATTATTTTTTTTCTATGTGCGGCCTATATACGCAGTTAAGTTTGAGACCCCTGGTCTGGAAAAACAGTAATAGGACCTTCTAGGCCCCCAACCTTAACCCTGGCAGGTATTAAACATTGAGGCACCATTGTGGAGGATGTACGTAGACCTAGGTTGGATACCCCAAACTACCTGGGTGTAGGAGTTTTCTTTCCCTGGGCACCAAAGGACAGGCAGTGATAAAGTGTCCCTTTTTGCCACAGAAAAACAGACTCTGGCCCTTTTAATGGAGTGGGGGTTCTTCCTCTCAGGACGTCTCTCCGATCTGCATGGGCTCGGGTGAGACCCCTGAAGATAATACAGGTACAGAAACCCCCTCCCCAGATGATTTATATTTATGGGTCCTCTGCTGAAATCGGCAATCAATACATATTACCAAGGACATAGCACACTAAAGAAAGAGGGAATATGAGAATATGAACAAATACAACATATTACAAGAAACAAAGAATATATATATATACTCTTTATATTCCGTAATAAGTTCTATTTGTAAATCCTGTTCTTCAGCTGTAGTAGATAATTTTCTGGTTTCGTATAATTTTCGTATTAATCTCACTCGGTAACTGAGTTGTTTATTTGGATTTTGATTGTACATTTTCATTATTTCTCACCTTTTTCAGTGACTTGATGATTAAGACCTGGGCTACGTCGAAACGTTCTTTTATTATATGTGGCCTCTATCAGCCAAAAAATCAAATATTCAAGATTACTACTAAAAGTGAGGTGGATTTTTTAATTTAGACATTTACTCCCACTCCTCCTGCACCTCCCCTGTATCTCATATGCAGACCAATATCTTAAACGACTGCTCCTGATAAAACACTGATTGTATTTAAAGTACAACACACAGGCTTGTAAGTGACACTTCCCTGCAATCGGGTTCTCTGCCCCTTCATCTTTGTGCATCAGGATTACATAACAAAAACCTAATGACAGATTCCCTTTAACGCTGTTTCCTGCTTCCTATGACCGGGGCCGTATTTACCATTCGGCGGGTCGCCCTCCCCTCCTCAGACTCATTACTAAAAGTGAAGTCTTTGCGGGGGGATGGGGGTGTTAGTTGATGGTCCCGGAATTAATTTGTATTAGCAGCTTTAAGACGCTAATACAAATGTGACGCCCCTGGACTAGTCAGGTCATCACAGGATACTGCATGCTCTTTACTCTTAGTGCAGGACTCAACCCCCCATGGTTCTGGGTTCCCATCTGCAGTACTGCCTCCACCAGCATCTACAAATCCTAGTGACACCTCGCACCACACCTGTCAGGCACACCATTGGGCTGCTAAGCTGGAATAAGGCCGCCCACCTAGAGGTCAGGCAGGGGGGTGGGAGGTGACAAGTCAGTTGAGTGGTAGCCCTTGAGCCATGAGGATCTCGAGGAAGCTGGGAATTGGAGCTCCCAGGGGAAAAGCAGACTAGGTCGCAGACGGTGGTCTGGACCCGGAGGAGTCGGAGACCCGGTTGCGGGAGATGGGACTGGGTGCTTGGCTAGTCTTGGAGGATAGCTAGCAGCCGCAGTTTAATAACTGGGCTGGGACCGAAGGCACGTCGGGGTACATGGACCCTAGGTCAGGGAGAGGCTTCAAGCAACCCGGCAATTAACCTGCGGAGTACAGGTCCTATATGGACTGTTCCCATGAAACTCAGAGATCGGGGGCACTAGCACAACGAGGGGGATAGGTCTTTCCAAGCAAAGCAGCTCACTGAAATCCCAAGTGTGAGCTCCTGAGAGCAAGCTCCTCTGCTACCCCTAGCAGGGAGCGGGGCCCAGAAAGCTCCAAGCTGACGGGCCATCTGAACCCTCTACAATTTTGTGCCAGGAGGCAGTCCACAGACCATCAGGCACTGCTGCAGGGGACGGGACCCGGACGAGCTTCCCCCAAGAGGGCAGCGGCATCCAGAGACTTGGTTTACCATGTTGTCAGCGTCTGTTTCTGTGCTGAGTGAGTACCTGATTAACCTCTGCAACCAGCGAGCCTGCGCTCCCCCTGCACCCTCCATCCCACCGTCCAGAGTCCCGGGGTCTTCCACTACCCGTGGAGGGTAATGTCATCTGGCTGCCCCACTCCATCATCCCGGGTACTCCCAACGGCAGTGGCGGTACTCCCTATTACCGCACACCACGGGTGGCGTCACGAACTATCTAACTCCCCCTGTAAATAACCCCTTTTTTACATTTAAGAGTGGCCCCAAGCCCCCGGGTCCGGAGACCCTCGAGCCACGAGTAATCACCCCTGGATTCGAGCGGTTCAACCGCTGCAGGGGCGGCACACATTTCAACCTCCATACCTGCTCCTTGCGGCACTGTCAGGGTCAGGAGCTCCAATCAGCTCCCTGACCCGGCGCGCCCACTGATGACATCACAGCGCGATGCCTGAGTATGATGAGAGTATGGGGCCATATCTCGGGAACATAGGGAAAGCAACACTCCATTTAGGAGAATAGCGGCATTTACACCAGGGATAATGATGGTATATTGATGGTAAGTGGTAGCTCTCCTTTAAAATATGTTGGAAAAGAATGAAGCATCAACATCTGTGCCGGAAAGATAGAATAATCGCTTCTGAGCTGTTTTGTAAATTACGATTTGTCAGGACACAATGGAGTTTCTATACATATTGCAGTGAGTTGAAGAATCACGGGGCATATGGCGCCAACCACACGGACTGCTGATCATTTTTACCTTTTGATCAGTGATCATAGATCGGGAATACAGGTACCTGAACAATTCTTTTTGCCATCGGTCAATCAGATAAAGGGACGTCCATCTAAATGAGCGTAATACCTTATAAGCATTGTTTTATATAGACCTGGAGAAGTCAGCCGAGATTGTGTCTCTGAGGAATTCTACTAATGAACCAAAGTTAATAATAAAAGCGGAGTAAACAACAATTAATCACGCAGGTGACAACATCATTTTATGACCCAGGTGACAAATGCCAATTAGTTATTATTGTTCCAGAATGACAATCAGACCTCATCCTGAGTATACATTGTATCATATTCGCCCCACCAGCCAATCACAGCCCAGAGAAAGTGAGAAATTCTTTAATTTACTAATAAGGGACATTTACTAAAGTTTCTAAAATCCATTGACTACATTTTGAATTATAAGCTTAGTCCTAAACAGAATATTGGAAACAGCGGATCTCTGTCCTCACCTAGGATTTCACTGTGTTGAGCGCCCTCGCTGGCTGCCGGCAGTGTTTTCTCTGGCTGGTCTCCCCGAGATCAGTGTATGTTTTGTCTTGTTGGTCTACTACGCATTGCTCCAAACTGGCCAGAATCCTACTTCACACTGATGAGGGGCAATACCCCGACACAGCTGTCTGTGGATGGATACCTGACCTTGGTATTTCCCTTGTCATATCTTTAAACTTGTCAAAGAGTTGGATATTGACTAAAAGGGCTACTTAATATGGTGCTTATGGTGGTGTCCTAAAAAGAGCCACCCCTTGGCTGGGTCCTTCCCGGAGGGATATCTGACTAGTTTCTGTGTTGAGACTCCTAACAGAGGCTCCATGGACTTTTTTGATTCTCACTCAGAATTTGGGATAACCTCATCGTCTTGATATTTATCCCTGGTAGTCTAGTGTATCTTCTACAGCTCTCTGATACTTTCATGTTCTACAGATTCACGTTCTTGTTTTTCCAATTCATTGTCTCATCCTTGGTTATATAGATGGTTAGTAGATTACGTGCTTCCTTTATAATCATGTTTTATCCCTGGTGGTCTAGAGGTGTATGTATAGGAATGTCTTAATATACCTTCTTCTTCTTGGTGTCCCTAGTAAACCAGAGGCTTCATCTCAAGTTTTCCCTTTGAGTAACTTGTAAAAGATACCGGAGTTTACTATTTTTTTCTGTGGTGTTATAATGAATAGAGCATAAGCCCTGGAGAGAACATTTGGCATAATTTTTTCACCTTGGTATGTTGTCCCTGTTAGCCCAGTAGTTTTTTCATCAGTGACTTGACGTTCTGGTTCAATGTCACATCTTTGCTTGATTATTGATGATACACCTCCTTAATAATTCACAGTCATTCAGAGTCTTTCCTTGAGTTGTCTACATCATGGTTTATGATTAGGAATGTCTTGGGATAGCTTCTTTCTATTAGTAAATTATAGGTGTTGAGTATTGTCTCGGTGCCCCAAAGGTTTTATCCACAGTCTCCTTGAAACATTTGTACCTTTCTGCACTGGCCGATCTCCTCTCCTCGGCAGGGGCGCCAATGTCCTCACCACCATGGCCAGCCTGCTTACTCTCCTCCTTCTTCTGCGGTCCCAACGCTACAGGGCCTGCGCACATATTGCAGGTCTCCTGACAACGTCCTTAGGGCGTGAACGTGCGCACTTTCCACCTCTTAAAAGTGCTGTATGTGCACTCAGAAAATATTCCCCAGCCTATCGCTGGAAGGCACTGGGTATTTAAGGCTCCTTCCTCTATAGGGAGGTGCCTGAGCAATTAGGTTTCTGGTAAGCTTGATCTCATCAGTTCTTTTGTCTGTTGTCTGACTGATTCTGTCTTCCCTGTCCAAGTACCCGAACTAAGGGGTACTTTGCACGCTGTGACATCGCTAGCCGATGATAGCAATGCCGAGCGCGATAGTACCCGCCCCGTCGCACATGCGATATCTTGTGATAGCTGCCGTAGCGCACATTATCGCTATGGCAGCTTCACATGCACTTACCTGCACTGCGACGTCGCTCTGGCCGGCGACCCGCCTCCTTCCTAAGGGGGCGGGTCGTGCGGCGTCACAGCAACGTCACACAGCAGCCGTCCAATAGAAGTGGAGGGGTGGAGATGAGCGGGACGTAAACATCCCGCCCACCTCCTTCCTTCCGCATTGGCGGTGGAGGCAGGTAAGGAGAAGTTCCTCGCTCCTGCAGCTTCACACACAGCGATGTGTGCTACCGCAGGTACGAGGAACAACATCGTATCTCCTATTGGTGCGACATTATGAAAATGTCCGACACTACACAGATCACCAATTTACGATGCTTTTGCAATCGTTTATCAGCGCATCTAGGCTTTACACGTTGTGACGTCGTTACCGACGCCGGATGTGCGTCACTTTCGTTTTGACCCCGACGATATCGCAGTAGCAATGTCGCAACGTGCAAAGTACCCCTTAGTGTAAGTGAAACAAACCAGTGATTAACCTCTTCCCACCCTGGAGAGAATTACAATCTTAAAACAGATGCAATACAGATGCAATACTCTGTGGCGACTGAAGCCTCAGGGGCGCCACACTACCACTTGCCATTCCTTCAGCTCTCTGGCTCATCTTCTTTCTGAATGGTTGCCCTCTTCACACCATGTCTGCCATTCAGTTCATGTCCAGATTCTGGAGAGCTACGTGATTTTGGATGTGTCATTGGATTTTCTCATCTGCATACCATCCTCAGTCCAACGGCGAGGTAGAGCAAGTCCACCAGAGTCTTTTCATGAATGCACATCACAGAGACTGGGCTAAGCTCTAAGCTGTTGCCTTGGGCAGAATTTACATATAATAATCATGTGAATTAGGTTCCGCCGAAGTCACCTTTCTTCATCGTCTATAGTCGACAGCTTAACTTTCTGTGAAGACCACCTCTGCTATCCCTGCAGCCGATACTCTCATTAGGGATTTCTTCAAAATCTGCGAACACACCAAAACCTCTTTTATGAAATCATCGTAGCATATGAAGTAAAATGCTAACAAGAGGGGCAGATATTCATTGCATTTCCATCCTGGGGATAAGGTATGGCTCTCCTCTAACTATACTCGTCTCAAGGTGCCGTCTTACAAGATAAGTCCATGCTTCATTATTCCCTTTTGAAGTCATCTGGCGGATCAACGCTGTGTCCTACAAACTGAAACTCCCTGCCTCGCTACACTTGCCCAACTCCTTACATGTATCCCTTCTCAAGGTTTCCTTGCTCCACTCCTACGCCTATCTGCTCAGAAGACGTCTTTGAAGTGAAGAACATCTTTGCTTTGAAGAAGCGCAAAGGAAAGACCCTTTTCCTAGTTGACTGGAAGGGATTTGGTCCTGAACAGAGGTTGTGGCAAACCAGGGAGGATATCACACTCCTGTTTTCCTGAATGTGCAATACAGGGTAATATTGTGGTACCGTGTTAGCCAGAAAAATCAATTGAAATACTATGTCCCAAGAATGACAAAAGTATTTTAGGAGTGATACCTTTACAGGCTAACCAGAAAAATGATATTAGCAAGCTTTCAGAGCACAGAGGCTCCTTCTTCAGGCAATTACAAATGAATTACTGAGAATAAACACTAAATTTAAATTAATGTTACAACAGGACATGGGAAAGATGATGCCTCCTAAAAGATAAGCCAAGGAAATCAAATTAAGTTTTTTCTTAGAAATGCAGATGAGTTGTAAGTGGTCTGTTCAGATCACTTCTGAGGTTCTTCTGTTGGAGGTGTGAAGTGTGTCCATGTAGTGAGTCATAAAACCAGGTGTTAAATTGAGTCCTTTTGTTAAGGATCCAAACATCCTTATCAGTTTGCATTCCCAAATCTTTCTGTCTCTGTCATCTTTAAAATGACCTTTCAGTATTAGTACTTTTAAATCTAAACAAAAACTACAAACAAGGATGAATCTACACAGGCACACAATAAAAAATGAACTGGACACGCCTATGGGAAAACATTTCTCCAGACCGGGACACAGTATGACAGATTTAAAAGTACTAATACTGAAAGGTCATTTTAAAGATGACAGAGACAGAAACATTTGGGAATTCAAACTGATAAAGATGTTTGGATCCTTAACAAAAGGACTCAATTTAACACCTGGTTTTATGACTCACTACATGGACACACTTCACACCTCCAACAGAAGAACCTCAGAAGTGATCTGAACAGACCACTTACAACTCATCTGCATTTCTAAGAAAAAACTTAATTTGATTTCCTTGGCTTATCTTTTAGGAGGCATCATCTTTCCCATGTCCTGTTGTAACATTCATTTAAATGTTGTGTTTAGTGTCAGTAATTCATTTGTAATTTGCCTGAAGAAGGAGCCTGTGTGCTCTGAAAGCTTGGTAATATAATTTTTCTGGTTAGCCTGTAAAGGTATCACTCCTAAAATACTTTTGTCATTCTTGGGACATAGTATTTCAACTGTTCTCCTGAAGAAATTCCTTTCTGGACTAGTGAGGAGGAACCATAAAGAGGGGGGTACTGCAAAGCTAGCGTCCCTGCACTGTCTTGCCTCCTCTCCCCAGCAGGGATGTTGACATACTAACCACCGTGGTGCTCTACTACTCATTCTGCTGTCCCCACGCTCCAGGTACTGCGCATGTCACGCTGGTCTCCTGGCAACGCCCTTAGGGCGCAAGCGTGCACAATCTCTGCCTCATGAAGGGTCAGTGTGTACACTCAATAAGTGGGGACAATGCCTTAAGTGCCTATGGCTGGAAGGCACTGGGTATTTAAGGCACCTTCTCTGTAGGTAGGTGACTGAGTACTTATATTCCTGATGAGTTTGATCTCATCAGTACACCAGTCTGCTGTCCGCCCGATTCTGTCCTGCCTGTCTTCAGTCCCAAAATTCGTTCTGCCTATCCAAGTATCCGAACCAAACTAGTCTGTCTCCATTAATAGTTCCTGTCCTGTCTGTCACCAGTGCCTGTCTGTTCCTATACCTGTACCCGTCCAGCCTGTTTCCAGCACCTACCTACCCAACCTGTCTTCTTAACGTACTCCATCCAGTCAACCTCCACTGTGTGCTCTGTCCTACATGCTCTCCACACCTGTGTCCCAGATCCTTGGGTCAGCTGCTGCAGTGCTAGTAACTGCCCTGGAGTGGTACCTTGTGTCGATCAGCAGCCCAGCCCATCCTCACCATCAGAGGCTCTGATGAAACCTCATAGGCACTTAGTCATGCCCTTCGATGGTAAGCCCAGACTGTGGCGCAGTAGGTCCACACCCGCCAGTGTAAGACTTTCCTAGTAGATTAGTATTTTGCCCTTGCTTATGGTCAATAATTTCACACCTGATGAAGTTTAAGGTGCTCTAATAGTTCTTCTGATGGAGTCACTTCCTGGTCATCTAGTGGATAAAGTCTACATTCTAGAGATCTCTTGGGAAAGCTTCTTCTCTTCTTGATAAATTATTGGCTCAGAGTCTTGTCTTTCATCATCAGTCCCTTCTTTGATCTTCTTGTACTAGAGATGCTAGTCATTGATGGCTTTCTGGTCCTTTCTTAGTGGTCTTGAAATTAATGTATTGTGTTTAGAAATTTCTTCAAATATTTTTTTTCTTATCAGTGGTCCCATGTCTTGTCTTTGGTAACTCAGTTGAACTTTATTCCCATGCCAAATGTTCTGATATCGCAGACTCCTGTCTTTGAAACCCACTAATTAGTACCTTTCCATGGGATACAATCTCCTCGATGAGAGTGCAATGGATGAACCCTGTATAACGCTGGTGGGTGTAGACCCACTAGAACCTGTGATGGTGAGAATACGTGTGGCGGCCCTGTGGCTTCAGGCACCACAGGGTACTGCACCTCACCTGAGGTGCAGTATTCATCTCGGATACGGAGGAGGTCATCACCGAAAACCACCACCAAACACACTCATCCAACACATAACACAGGGGGAGCTTCCACTGGGACTGGGCTAGGGTAGGTGCCAGGGGTGGCCATCACAAGCTATGAGACCTTTTGCCCACTAGTTCAGGAACCCGTGAGGCGGGGCACCAACAGGGGAAGTTAGGAGCCATCTCACACAGTAGTCAGTCACGTCCGGGCGCAGCAAGCGCCAGGTCGTACTCAGGAGGAGATAAGCAAAGACACGGACAGTTCGGGGCCTGTTGTCTGGAGTTGGAAGCTTGACCCGGGTTCTTAGGAAAGAAGGGGAATCCCAGGGTTCGCAGGGAGTGCAGGAAGCACCCGTGACCCATTCCATGGCCCAGGAGCTGTGGTGTAGGGAACCTGTTGAAAGGTGATGCACAAAAGGAAACACCGGCCTTATCCGGGATCGGCTGAGGCCCATCACAGGTAAGCTCGGTGCTCCAACGGCGATGTGCTTCCAGTGAGTAAAAGAACTTGAACTGAACCCTCTGTTTCATCCCGATACTGCCGGTGCTCTCAACATTGCGCCCCTGCGCCATAGGCAACTACCACCTATATCATCCTCCTTGGGGCCTAGCTCTACCTGTGGAGAGCTGCAGCACCAGAGCTTCGTCACCATCTGCCCCAGCAGAGAGAGAGAGAGAGAGAAGTTCCGCAGCGGTGGCTAATAATTGGCCGCACACCACAGATGGCGTCACAAACAACTACCGCCAACATCCCCATCTTTATTGACACCGACGGGGTCACGGAACCGGGCAAGGACACCGCGGCGACCCAGGAGAAGAACCGCGGCCCGGTGACGGGTAACCTCAGACCCCATGGGCACGTCATACGCTTGTCCACTGGTAGTCTCCAGGTACCACTTCAGGACAGTCACCGGGATTGCAGCAGCTAACCATAGGGTTAGAGACATGGGTGTGAGGTACAGGCAGACAAATGCAAAAGATGTAGTCAGACTATCTGAGGTCAGGGCAGGTAGTGCAGGATCAATATAAATACATCTGAGATCTGGAGCAAAGAGGTCGGGATAAAGGAGTAGGCAAACAAGGTCAGAAAACAGGATAGACAATAACAGAAAGAACTTTACAGGAATCTAGACAGGAACCGAACTAGAACCTTGGATCAGGTGAGGAATGCTCTAAGGAGTTGCCTAATAAACCCCCTGCTGCTTTGGGATAGGCCACAGAACCTAAATCCTGCCTCTTCTTAGGATTCAATCTTCATTTCATGCTGATCTAGAGGATAAAGATCTACCCTAGAAGTTCAGGAATATGGTGGAGATGGATATCATATATATTACTTAGAGAATCCCAAAGACTGTGTGGCGCCCCTGAGGCTTCATTCGCCACAGGGTACTGCACCTCACTTAAGGTGCGGTACTTATCCCGGGTAAGGAAGAGTTTAATTGCTCGTATTTCTGTGAGTAAAGAAAACCTTGAAACCGCAGAGACTGTGTCCGCCTGTCCTTGCTGGCACCACACACTTTGGTGCCAACGGCCACTACTCCCCTAATCATCCTCCCTGGGCCCGCTCCACCTATGGGGAGCAGAACCATCTTTGCTGCTACAACCATCCTCCCTGGAGGACAGCGACAGCAGCGGCGGCTAATCCCTGGCCGCGTACCACAGGTGGCATCACGAGACAAACAATCCCCATCATCCTCCCCTTTTATTGTCCGCCACAGGGTCACAAAGCTGGGCAGGGTCACCCGTGGCATCGCCAGACCCGACATCACTGGACTGGCGACGAGTAACCAGCTAACCCCTTGCCTCATGGGTGCTACAACTGCACCTGATAGGGGACTTTAGCTTCCATAACTGTAATTCGAATATTGGAAAATCTAAAAAGAATTGTTGTAAATGTCTGAATGTATTTACTTTTACCAAAGTTTACTATTACATTTTTCTCTTTTTCTTTGACTATTTGTCCAAAAATATGTTCAGGTCTAAAAATGTTAAAGGGACTGTGCACTACTTTGACATTGATGGCATATCCTTAGGATAGGTCATTATAGTCTGAGCGACCGGGTTCTGACACGTTGCACCCCCGCTGATCAGCTGGTCCTGGTCCCGCTGGTGGCAGCAGGAATTGCTCAGTTCCGAAGCTGCACCGTCTTCTGATAGCAACCGCTGCCAAGTAGTGCACATCCGCCTCCCATTCTAATCAATAGGATGCAGATGTGCAGTACCTGGCCACGGCCGCTATCAGAAGACGGAGCAGCACTGGAACAAGGCATTTCCGGCTGCATGCTACCGCTGCCGGGACCGAGATCAGCTGATCGGCGGGGGTGCTGGATATCGGACCCCAGCCAATGAGAGATTGATGGCCTATCCTAAGGTTAGGCCATCAATGTCAAAGTAATGGACAACCCCTTTAACTGTTAATTGATACAAGATAGAACTTCACAGTAGTCTCCCGTCATCAGGGACTGTGAGACCAAAACCTTTTATATTTTTGGAAAAAATTAAATCATTATTGGAATTTATTCTTATTTCCTTGATGTATTTGAACCTGTCCCTTATAATGATATAACTTGTCATTCATTTTCAGGACTTTCTAAGTCATTTCTATTGGGGATTAGGAGTAGATCTAGGTATAATTACCTCCTATATAATCATCATCTTCATCATCTTCACCTTTGCACCTTGTTATTAGCGAAGCCTAGCATTATATTGATTGCTGTGATTTTAAAAGCTCAGATGGACAAAAAAATTAAATTGCTGAAATTATACGGTCAACTTATTTCCTGGAGGAAAATCAAAACCTATAAAAGGTGGCAAAACGTCTGATGTTCTGCAGTAGATGGAGCGATGCCCGCACGAAAACGCTGCCCGCCGTGTCACATGGTAAGCCTGACCTTGCAGGAAGAATTAGATTATACATTTCATAAAATATAAATTTACTTTTATTTTTTTCAGTATATATTTTGGATTATTATATACTGTATAATTTTAAAAAATCCAAATATTCCATTTTCTTGCAAATCTATTTAATTACAAATAGTAAAGATCATTTTCCCCTACTTAATATTTACCAATTAATCATATTTTTAAATTATGATTTACTTCTCAAAATTCAATTCTAAAATATTTTCCCAATATAGATGGCTATACAAGTATTAATTATATAAAAATAAACTAAAAAGAAAAGATATATAATATTCAAACGAGGAGGTAAAAGACTTGAAATAATACGGAAGTTTCTCTGTTATTTTGACATACATTAAAATAAAAAGTAAAAGTCAAGAGACTTTAATATAGAAAATTAAGAAATGAAAATAACTTGGAAGAAAAAGTTGCTGAATTATTTAGTATTTTATTTTTTAATTTATTTAACGCATAATATGAGCCTTAGAAAATATCCAATTATTATGTTTGAACTTGAAATTACTCCTCTTCTATCTCTCTTTATATCTACACTGAACAAGAATAGAAATGCGACACTTTTCTTTTTCCTCCCATTTTTCATGAGCTGAACTCAAAGATCTGAGACTTTTTCTATGTACAAAAGGCCTTATTCTCTTAGATATTGTTCACATATTTGTCTAAATCTGTGTTAGGCTGGAATCACACTTGCGAGTGTAAAATGGGTCCGATTCTCATGCTGGAAAGTCGGACGATTTCTGTTCACTTTTCATCAGTGTGCTGTCAGTGTGCTATCAGTTTTTACCCTCAGCAGCTGCTATTCATGTACTGTTATGTACAGGAGCATTTACATTGTTCTCTGCTATATGCGTGAAATGTATTGAGAAAAACGGATGTCACTAGGATGGTGTCCGTGTGACATCCTTTTTTTTTCACGCACCCATAGACATGCATTGAAGAGACTTGTGCGAGAAACTCAGCAAAACGCAACATGCTGCGATTTTTTTCTCAGTCCGATTTGGACTGAGAAAAAAATACCAGATCGGAGCTGCCTCATTGATTAACATTGGTCCGAGTGCAATGTGAAATTTTCTCGCATTGCACTCGTGCAAGGTAATCGCAAGTGTGAAGTCGGCCTTAGGCCGGTTTCACACATCCGGCTTTTTGCCGGTTTGCCGGATCCGGCACTCTCCCATACAGTGACTACAGTACAGTGACAGCGCAACAAGCGCCGGTCACGTGCTGTCATGTGACCGGCGCATGTGACCCGGAAGTTACAGCGCTGTCACTGTACTGTATTGTCTGTACGGGAGAGCGCCGGATCCGGCAAACCGGCGAAAAGCCGGATGTGTGAAACCGGCCTTAGTGAGTACTTCTCTTCTCCTTTGTGGAGATCATCCATCCACCTCACAGGTGTGACATATCCAGATGCTGATTAGACAGCATGATAATTGCACAGGTGTGCCTTAGGCTGGCCACAATAAAAGGCCACTCTAAAATGGGCATCAATGTTACCGTTTTGATGGGGTGTGAAAACCAGTTGATCAGGTTGGTGATTGTGGTCTGTGGATTGTTGGTCCTCTCCTCTTCAGTGACTGCGAAGATGCTGGATATTGGCAGGAACAAGAACACACATATTCGCCGATCCAGAGCATCCCAAACCTGGTCAATGTGTGACTTGTCCGGTGACTATGCTACCATACAAGAATTGGGGTGTTTTCAGCTTCCAGGAATTGTACAGATCCTTGCACCATGGGGCCGTGCGTTATCAGCTGTAACATGGGGTGATGGTGGTGGATGAGGCACAACAATGGCCTATCTATCTATCCATCTATCTATCCATCCATCCATCCATCTATCACCTTACTGTTTTCTCCTCAGATGATGCTTCTCTTTGTCTGGATCACTAAGTTCCTCCTCGTACCAGTGAGTGAAGCTTGGCCGTCCTGCCGATTCTCAGAGACGCCATTAGCGACTTATAAACATGGCGGACAGATCATCATCGGAGGCCTGATACCTGTGCACGAAAAAACAGTCAAACAGACATACAAATTTACAGAGAAGCCGCCATCCCGCATGTGCGAAAAGTAAGTGAACCCTGTATTTTATTTATCTTTACATTATGGACGCGGCCGTGATGTGTCATGTAGTACTGACGATCTGTCCCTGCAATCTACGGGGTCTCATAGTTACCGCCCTCAAACATTCTTTTACAGCCATTTTTTAGTTTTTGGGCTCTTCATTATCAGAATATAGAAACCCTGAGATTTATCTTTGCTTTTTCACCTCTTCTTTAGGTTTTACATGGAGAAATACCAGTACGTCCTCGCAATGCTATTTGCCGTTAAGGAAATCAATGCCAACCCGCTGCTGATACCGAACGTCACGCTGGGCTACGAGGTTTACGACACTTGTTATTCGGACTTGGCTGCTATAGACAGTGTTATGTATTATCTCTCAGGGAATCAATCCAAGGTGCCAAATTACAGCTGCCGCACAACACCACCAAAACTATCCGCAGTGGTGGGAGATTCGCCATCTTCTGGGTCGGTTGCAATCGCTCGAATATTGGGGCTCACATATTTTCCACAGGTAAAAAGGGGAAGGACAAAGCTTTGAGGTCTGCGCAGGGCAATGTACTGTGTGCACCAGAGAGGGGTCTGGGGGTCTGTGAAGAGCAATGTACTGTATGCACGTTAGAGAAGTCTGGGGTCTGCACAGGGTAATGTACAGTGTGCACCAGAGAGAGGTTTGGGGCCTGCACAGGGTAATGTACTGAGTGCACTAGAGAGGAGTCTGGGGTCTGTACAGGGTAATGTACTGTGTGTACTAGAGAGGAGTCTGGGGTCTGTACAGGGTAATGTACTGTGTGTACTAGAGAGGAGTCTGGGGTCTGCACAGGGCAATGTACTGAGTGCACTAGAGAGGAGTCTGGGGTCTGTACAGGGTAATGTACTGTGTGTACTAGAGAGGAGTCTGGGGTCTGCACAGGGCAATGTACTGAGTGCACTAGAGAGGAGTCTGGGGTCTGTACAGGGTAATGTACTGTGTGTACTAGAGAGGAGTCTGGGGTCTGCACAGGGCAATGTACTGTGTGTACTAGAGAGGAGTCTGGGGTCTGCACAGGGTAATGTACAGTGTGCACCAGAAAGAGGTCTGGGGCCTGCACAGGGCAATGTACTGAGTGCACTAGAGAGGAGTCTGGGGTCTGTACAGGGTAATGTACTGTGTGTACTAGAGAGGAGTCTGGGGTCTGCACAGGGCAATGTACTGTGTGTACTAGAGAGGAGTCTGGGGTCTGCACAGGGCAATGTACTGAGTGCACTAGAGAGGAGTCTGGGGTCCGCACAGGGTAATGTACTGAGTGCACTAGAGAGGAGTCTGGGGTCTGTACAGGGTAATGTACTGAGTGCACTAGAGAGGAGTCTGGGGTCTGCACAGGGCAATGTACTGAGTGCACTAGAGAGGAGTCTGGGGTCTGTACAGGGTAATGTACTGAGTGCACTAGAGAGGAGTCTGGGGTCTGCACAGGGCAATGTACTGAGTGCACTAGAGAGGAGTCTGGGGTCTGCACAGGGTAATGTACTGGGTGTACTGCATTTGTATTCACTTCCTGTAGTCTGATACCTCTAAATAAAATCCTGAGGTACTAATTGTCTTCAAAAGTCATCTAATTAGTAAATTGAGTCCACCTATGTGTAATGTATTCTCAGTAAAACTACAGCTGTTTTGTGAGGTTTGTATGATAACATTGGAGATCAATCAGCATCATGAAAACCAATGAACACACCAACAGGTCAGGGATAAAGTTGTGGAGAAGAGTAAAGTAGTGTTAGGTTATAAAAAAATATCCCAAGCTCTGAACATCTCATGGAGCACTGGTCAATCCATCATCCAAAAATGGAAGGAGTACCGCTCAACTGCAAACCTACCCAGACATGGCCGGCCACCTACACTGACATCTTATTATGGTCACTCTGGAGGAGCTGCAGAGATCACGGCTCAGGTGGGAGACTCTCTCTACAAAACACCTATTTGTCATATACACCACATATCTGGCATTTATAGAAGAGTGGCAAGAAGA
This sequence comes from Anomaloglossus baeobatrachus, assembly GCF_048569485.1. Taxonomy (NCBI): domain Eukaryota; kingdom Metazoa; phylum Chordata; class Amphibia; order Anura; family Aromobatidae; genus Anomaloglossus; species Anomaloglossus baeobatrachus. Next base: position 54,341,245 of record NC_134360.1, on the reverse strand, counting down.
AAGACATTTTAGAAAGCAAGCCATAAGAAGTCCCTTTTGCAGTCTGCAAAAAGCCATGTAGGGGACACAGCTAGAATGTGGAAGAAGATGCTTTGGTCAGCTGAGGCCAAAGTAGAACTTTTAAGGCAAAACACTGTGTTTGCCAAAAAACTAGTACTGCACATCACCCTGAAAACACCATGCTGACCAACACAACTGGTGGCAGGATCCTGCTGTGGGGAGGCTTTTCTTCAGCAGAGGCAGGGAAGCTGGTTAGAGCTGATGGGAAGATGGATGGAGCTAAATACAGGGCAATCCTGGAGAAAAACTTGTTAGAGGCTGCAAAAGACTTGAAACTGGAGCGTAGGTTCACCTTCCAGCAGGACAACGACCAGAGCTACAATGGATGGTTTAGATCAAAGCATATTCATGCAGGTGAACGGCCCAGTCACAGTCCAGACCAAAATCCCATTGAGAATATGAGACAAGACTTGAAAGTTGCTAATCACAGACGTCTCCATTGAACCTCACTGAAAGCTTGTGGGCAAAGAAGAAGTAGCAAAAATGTCACCTCTAGATGTACAAAGCTGGTAGCGACTTACACCAAAAGATCTGCAGCAGTAATTACAGTGGAAGGTGGTCTTACAAAGTATTGACTCAGGGGGGCTGAACACAAATGCACGTCACAATTTTTAAGTTTATATTTTTAAAATCTTTAGAAAACCATGTATCAATTCCTTTACACTTCACACATACTTGTACTTTGTGTTGGGATGTTGGTATATCACATAAAATACATTTAAGTTTGTGGGTATAACGTTAAAAACTTGGAAAAGTTCACAGGGTATGAATACTTTTGCAAGGCACTGTATATGTGAACAGAAGTCATGGTTGGCCACGTCTATAGCTTAGTGACATATGCACACACTGGGTGTCAGCACACTACCATTAATGAATACATGAACTCCACTATTGCTATATATGTAAAAAAGTGAGATGGTTATCATTTTTTGAACAAGAGACTCAATAAACAAAATGGCCTCCAACCACGATGAGGTACAACATATTGTGCATCTGTACAATAATTTTAGTTTTTTGGTAGCATACTTTAATGACATTCACTGTTGGCCACATCTGTACCTCTACAAAATTCACTGTTGGTCTATGCTGATGTGGTTGATGTATTCTTGGTACCTCTTATTGGGGTCTTTTGAATGGCTATCTCCATGGTTTTCTTTTCAGATCAGCTACGCCTCTGCTCTTCCCTCCTTGGCCGATAAGACCCAGTTTCCTTCTTTTGTCCGCACAGTTGAAACCGTGGACTCTCAGCCGGTCGCTGTGGTCCAGATGATCAAGCACTTTAACTGGTCCTGGGTTGGCATCTTGTCTTCCAATAATGACTATGGAGACCAAGGAAGCCTGAAGCTGAAGGTGGAGATGGCAAAGAACGGAATCTGTGTGGCTTTTGCCAAAACCCTCTCCACCCCTCCGAGCAAAGAAAGTCTTGATATCATCATCACTTCCATCCAAAAAACAAAGACTAACGTCATTGTTCTGTACGCATATGCCACCGAGCTGATCGCTTTTTTCCAGGCCATCAATGCAGCCAAGATCTCTGGGAAAATCTGGATTGCGGTGGGAAGTTGGTTGCCCTCCGCTGTCTTTACACAGAAAGATCTATGGGCCGTTCTTAATGGGACCCTTGGTTTGGCCAAATATAGCTCCAACATCCCAGGGTTTAAGGACTTTCTCTATAGTATAGATCCAGCAAAGTATCCCAATGATATCTTCATAAAGGAGTTTTGGGAACAAGTGTTTCCTTGTAAGTGGAAGGAGAATTATGTGGGCAACATAACTAATGCCACCAATGTCTCGTGGTGCACCGGCAAAGAAAACCTGACTGAAGTGGACAATTCAGTATACGACACCACAAACTTCAGATTATCTGTGTCTGTGTACAATGCTGTGTATGCCGTGGCACAGGCTTTACATAACATGCTGGCCTGTCAGGGCGGGAGCGGGCCCTTCAGCAATGGCACGTGTGCTAACGTCAAGAGTTTCCAACCATGGCAGGTATGGAAGGGCTGAGAAAGTGTACAATTACGAGCCATAGTATATACGGGACTTACTATAGATACAATGTAATATTCTCTGATAATTTGTATCTCCTGCACTGGACTCACTGTAGATACAAAGTATCAGAGAATATTACATTTATCTACAGTGAGTCTAGGACAGGAGATACAAAGAGTCAGAGAATATCACATTGTATCTCCTGCACTGGACTCACTATAGACAGAATGTAATATTCTCTGATACCCTGTATCTCCTGCACTGGACTCACTATAGACACAATGTAATATTCTCTGATAATTTGTATCTCCTGCACTGGACTCACTATAGACAGAATGTAATATTCTCTGATACCTTGTATCTCCTGCACTGGACTCACTATAGACAGAATGTAATATTCTCTGATACCCTGTATCTCCTGCACTATAGACACAATGTAATATTCTCTGATACCCTGTATCTCCTGCACTGGACTCACTATAGACACAATGTAATATTCTCTGATACCCTGTATCTCCTGCACTGGACTCACTATAGACACAATGTAATATTCTCTGATACCCTGTATCTCCTGCACTGGATTCACCATAGATACCATGTAATATTCTCTGATACCCTGTATCTCCTGCACTGGACTCACTATAGACAGAATGTAATATTCTCTGATACCTTGTATCTCCTGCACTGGACTCACTATAGACAGAATGTAATATTCTCTGATACCCTGTATCTCCTGCACTGGACTCACTATAGACAGAATGTAATATTCTCTGATACCCTGTATCTCCTGCACTGGACTCACTATAGACAGAATGTAATATTCTCTGATACCCTGTATCTCCTGCACTGGACTCGCTATAGACACAATGTAATATTCTCTGATACCTTGTATCTCCTGCACTGGACTCACTATAGACAGAATGTAATATTCTCTGATACCCTGTATCTCCTGCACTGGACTCACTATAGACAGAATGTAATATTCTCTGATACCTTGTATCTCCTGCACTGGACTCACTATAGACAGAATATAATATTCTCTGATACCCTGTATCTCCTGCACTGGACTCACTATAGACAGAATGTAATATTCTCTGATACCTTGTATCTCCTGCACTGGACTCACTATAGACAGAATATAATATTCTCTGATACCCTGTATCTCCTGCACTGGACTCACTATAGACAGAATGTAATATTCTCTGATACCCTGTATCTCCTGCACTGGACTCACTATAGACAGAATGTAATATTCTCTGATACCTTGTATCTCCTGCACTGGACTCACTATAGGCAGAATATAATATTCTCTGATACCCTGTATCTCCTGCACTGGACTCACTATAGACAGAATGTAATATTCTCTGATACCCTGTATCTCCTGCACTGGACTCACTATAGACACAATGTAATATTCTCTGATACCCTGTATCTCCTGCACTGGACTCACTATAGACACAATGTAATATTCTCTGATACCTTGTATCTCCTGCACTGGACTCACTATAGACAGAATGTAATATTCTCTGATACCCTGTATATCCTTCACTGGACTCACTATAGACACAATGTAATATTCTCTGATACCCTGTATCTCCTGCACTGGACTCACTATAGACAGAATGTAATATTCTCTAATACTTTGTGTCCCCTGTACTGGACTCACTATAGATACAAAGTATCAGAGAATATTACATTGTATCTCCTGCAATGCATTCCCAATAGATACAATGTAATATTCTCTGATACTTTGCATCCCGTTCACTGGACTCACCATAAATACAATGTAATATTCTCTGATAATTTGTATCTCCTGCACTAAACTCACTACACATACAATGTAATATTCTCTGATACCCTGTATCTCCTGCCATGCACTCACTATAGATACAATGTAATATTCTCTGATACTTTATCTCCTGCACTGGACTCACTATAGATACAAAGTATCAGAGAATATTAAATTGTATCTATAGTGAGTCCAAGGCAGGAGGTACAAAGTATCAGAGAATATTACATTGTATCTCCTGCACTACACTCACCATAGACACAATGTAATATTCTCTGATACTTTGTATAGCCTGCCTTTCTATCGCCTCACCATAAATATAATGTTATATCCTCTGATACCTTGTATCTCCTGCACTGCACTCACTACAGATACAATATAACCCTTTTCTGCCTCTTCTTTGCCTTTAAGCTTTTCCATTACATTAAAATTGTGCATTTTCTGAACTCTGCTGGGGAGAGAGTCGCCTTTGATGAAAAGGGAGAACTGAAAGGACTTTATGATGTTCTGAATTGGCAAATGACTCAGGATCTGAAGGGAGGACTCGTCAATGTCGGAATCTTTGATGACTGGGGCCCCAATGGTGAAAAGCTCATCCTGAATGAAAAAGAGATCATATGGGGAGAGAATTACAAGAAGGTGAATGGATCCAGATTATTCACTCTTATTACACTGCCTGATGTTCTGCAGCAGCTGTGTCTGACCTGGGATTCTCCAGCTTAGACTACAACTCCCAGCATTCATATTTGGATTTCACATTACCAAATGCTGTTTTCCACTATCCCTACAATCTGCATTAGTATAATATTTTCAGGTCACTCGTCTCCTGTTTTGTTTTCAGGTCCCCCCATCTGTGTGTTGTGACAGTTGTCGCCCAGGATTCTGGAAGGCTCCCAGAGAGGGGCAACCCTTTTGCTGCTATGATTGCCATCCCTGTTCAGATGGAGAAATTTCCAACCAGACCGGTGCGTTCTTAGTTTATAAAAATGACTTCATTTTCTTGATTTACTGCAAAGTCCAAAGTTTGGTAGTTCAGTTATTACATGATAGCGAAGGCGTCTCCAGATTGCTGCACGTTATCAAGAAGTTACTGTAATGCTCACGGCCGGTGTAGTGTCAGCGAGCGGGATTAGTGGACCTACTGGGCCACAGGGGGGACCCACGCTTACCCTTTAATGGGAGGGGCTTAACTAAGTGCTCACCACGAAACGAACACCAGGTACCACTCTCAGGGCAGTGACCGGGACTGTGGGAGCTGATCCCAGGACAGGTGACGGACACAGGGATAACAGGACAGGAGCACAGGACCTGACAACTAGCTAGGTAGCAGACTGGAACACTGACCGATTAACTAGAGGCGTTGCACAGGCACCTTCGCTAATGAGAGGATGCCTTAAATACATAGTGCCATAGGCTGAGAGGCATTTTCTGGAAATAGCGTGCCAGCCCCTTAAGAGGATGGCCGGTGTGCACGCACGCGTCTTAGGTGCCATACCGGGTACCCTGTGCAGCATCTACAGGGCCCGGGAGGTCAAGGAGGCAGCAGCACACATGGATGACTGGGAGAGTACAGGGGAGGACGCAAACTGGCCGGGGAGGTGAGTAAGTTGGCGTCTCTGCAGAGATGCCGGCTCTATAGTTGCCTATTACAACCATGACTTTTACTAGCACTGTATTACTACCGCTGCTGCTTCTTTTACTATACTTTTAGCCTTAATAGGATGTTTCTATGGCAGACAAATACTATAAATGTTACATTATAGAGCTAGAATGGACTTGATACATTGTATTTACGTATTATGCACTGTTTAATCAGATACCACTGACTGCATGAGGTGCCCAGAAGATCAGTGGTCCAACGAGGATCGAATCAAATGTATCCCGAAGGTGGTCGAATTTCTTTCCTATGGAGAACCCTTGGGCATAGCGTTGTCCACCATCACCAGCGCCTGCTCGCTCCTCACCATCTCAGTTCTCTGTATCTTCATACGGTTCCGGGATACTCCACTGGTGAAGGCCAACAACAGGAGCCTAAGCTATCTCCTGCTGGTGGCCCTGCTCTTCTGCTTCCTCTGCTCCTTCTTGTTCATCGGTCGCCCTTCCATCATTACCTGCCTCATCCGACAGGCCGTATTTGGGACTATATTTTCTCTTTGCGTCTCTTGTATCTTTGCCAAAACTATTACTGTTGTCATTGCCTTTAGTGCCACCAAACCAAACAGCTCCCTCAGAAAATGGGTGGGATCCTCAATTCCCAACTCCATGATCTTCACTGGCTCAAGCATCCAAAGTGTAATCTGCATATCATGGGTCCTTATGTATCCATCATCTCCAGATCTCAACATGAAGGCAACAAAAGGTGTCATCACCGTAGAGTGCAAGGACGGCTCCATCACCTTCTTCTACATCATGTTAGGATTCCTGGGATGTTTGGCTCTTTTGACCCTGGTCATTGCCTTTCTGGCTCGGAACCTTCCTGATGGATTTAATGAGACCAAGTTCATTACATTCAGCATGTTGGTCTTCACCAGTGTTTGGATCTCCTTCATCCCTGCCTATGTCAGCACCAAGGGCAAATATATGGTGGCCGTTGAGATTTTTGCCATTCTCTCATCCACCCTTGGTCTAATTTGCTGTATTTTTGCCCCCAAATGTCACATTATCATCCTGAAACCTCATATGAACACTAAAGAGTATTTAATATCAAAAAGTCAGGTTGGGAAGAAAACATAGAAACCATCTGATTGGCTTCAGAAAGGTGACTAAACAATCTTTAGCATTTTCACCCTCAAGATTTGGCTTTTCTCCACTTATCAGAACATGAAATTGTATGTGGTCATCAATGTAAAAAAAATGTGCAGCTCTCATTTGAACTTCTAGTGCAAAATCAATAGGCTGACATTTCTTAATTTCCTTGTTCCACTGGTTAACTTTGCTGTCTAGACTTGGACACAGTCAACAGTCATCTCGTTATCACTGGAGGGCAAGCATCTATTGGACTGCATTGGGCCTTGATAATACAAGATGGTATTGCCATACTTTGACCTTCTATTGTCATTCTGGGATATGCTGTATTCAATCTGGATATTGTATTGGTCTGTGGATGCTTTTCTGTCTCTCATTCATTGCAGCTGCCATAAAGTGCACCCACCTGTCACAGTCGTTTCCCTGTAGGAGAGAATCTTTGCTTTGAGACTCTGCACATAAAAGGTATTCTTTTTCTTTTAGCTAGGAGAGGGTTAATGTCTGTATTCCTTTTCAGCAAGCATGTATTCACCTCTTCAGGTGTTTCCAGTTTGGGACCTCTCCCAGTCCCTATATATACCCTCTGCTTCCAGTAGAGGGCGCCGGTTATTCTCATTCAGATGGAAGCTTGGCCTGGAGGTGAAAAGAGCTGGAGAAGCCCTCTATGCTACTTGCTGTGTTGGCTGCAGCATTGGTGCTGACTGCAGTAGTCTGTGGTGCACTGATTGTATGGTTTGGAAGCTTCCCAGTTTTTTTTCCCTGTGCACATTTAGTGGTTTCTTTGTGTGTGATTGCTGTGTGTACGAGTTGTTTTCCCCTGTCCATGTGTAGCTGTGGGGTTTGTGTTTAGTGTCCTGGCTCATCCCTCGGGTGGAGGTGAGGGAGGGAAGTTACATCAGGGTTTGGACAGGAGTTAGGGTCACGCTGGCGACTCAAACCTAGCTACCATCTAGCGTACCTCTGAGCTGAGGGACAGCGCAAGGTTCCCCAGTCAGAGGGTCAGCTTAGGTGTCCCGGTCCTGTCATCTGGACCCCGTGACACCGCTATACTTCACCATTTATACAGAAAGTACAGGGAGGGATTATCTCTTACATGGTCAGGTATGAGCAAATATATAAAAGTGAGAAATAAACAACCACAATAAAAATAACATAGATGACTCTATCACTGTAATTTCTTAGGTCTTTACACCTTTGTTTGAAGCTGGTTAATAAATTTACAATTTTCACAATGTTCTCGTTGTTTCTATTTCTTTTAACATCACATGAATACTTGGCACGTTATTCGCATATTTACATTTCTAATCACCTCCAGGGGTCGTGGTTGTCAACAGATGCCAGTATGAATGACCATGACCATGAAGGAGGTCGACAAGGTCCTCAGGGGCGGACGTCATTCTGCCTCTTTCATCATTTCGCACGTCTGTGTCCTTGAAAATCTCACCAAAAACAAATCTGATGCTTTACAACAAATCCCCCAGATATATGGATATAATGAGTCTCCCGAGCAGTTGCTAATGTGACTTCTTACAAAATGACGGCCCAAAATTGTCCTGGAAGACGAGAGAATTGGACGTTTCACAGGAGGTTTCGCCTGATCCACCAGGAATATGAGTTGATTGGAAACAGACGCAGAATAATTTAATCAATTTTCCACAATTATCCCATTAGAACACTTCAATTATCCTGTCACACGGCAAGTACTCAGACAACCATGGAGGAGGAGATATAAGTGAGGCGCCGCTGCTCACTGTGGATGGAGGTGCCGCTCCTCCCGGTGGTCACACACATGAGTCTAATCATTCACTGTCACGTCTCTGACCTTCCAATGAGGTTATCGAAGATCCTGGTTTTTCTAGCACTTATCGTAGTTGTCCAAGAATCTGCACAAAACCGATGTCACCTGGAAAAGGAAAGCATTAAATCCTTCTCCTCCCGGGGAGACATCATCCTCGGAGTCATCACTCTCATCCATTCCACTATCAACCAACAGTACGAGACGTACAACGAGAAACCAGAGGCTGCAACGTGCGAAGAGTAAGAGATCGCAAAGATAAATGATGGAGAAATCATAGGAATAGAGCAATAATGTATTTATCACCTATCTATCTATCTATCTATCTATTATCTTTTTTCTGTTAGGTTGAGTAGTTGGGGTTGATCCTCAAAACCCAAGGTCCAGGTGGGCAGCAGATGGGTGGGGCACACAGGACACAGATAGCTGAGGGACTGGAGACTGCAGGCATACAGGTAGCAGAAGTACTGGAAGAGGCAGGCAGACAGGAGACAGGTAGCAGAAGTACTAGAAGAGGCAGGCAGACAGGAGATAGGTAGCAAAAGTACTGGAAGCTGTAGGCAGACAGGAGACAGATTGAAGAAGTACTGGAAGCTATAGGCAGACAGGAGACAGAAGAAGTACTGGAAGCTGCAGGCAGACAGGTAGCAGACATACTGGAAGCTGCAGGCAGACAGTTAGCAGAAGTACTGGAAGCTGCAGGCAGACAGGTAGCAGAAGCACTGGAGGGGGCGGCAGACAGATAGCAGAAGTACTGGAGGCTGCAGGCAGACAGGTAGCAGAAGTACTGGAAGCTGCAGGCAGACAGGTAGCAGAAGTACTGGAGGCTGCAGGCAGACAGGTAGCAGAAGTACTGGAGGCTGCAGGCAGACAGGTAGCAGAAGTACTGGAAGCTGCAGGCAGACAGGTACCAGAAGTACTGGAGGTTGCAGGCAGACAGGTAGCAAAAGTACTGGAGGCTGGAGGCAGACATGTAGCAAAAGTACTGTAAGCTGCAGGCAGACAGGTAGTAGAAGTACTGGAGGCTGGAGGCAGACAGGTAGCAGAAGAACTGGAAGCAGCAAGCAGACGTCCTGAAGACTGGAGACAGACAGCTGTGCACAGACAAACTCAAAGTCTTAATACCAAAACACAGTAACTATCTACAGTATTGCTTGAATCCATATTTTTGTGCATACATTTTGACTTAAAACTACATAAGATTTCCACACAAGTCCTAAAACTAGATAAAGATCCCAATCCAACAAATGAGTCAAAATTATTAGATTTAGTATTTTTTTTAATGTGGAAAATGATCCAATATCACATGTCTATGAGTGGTAAAGTATGTCAACCCTTCACTCTTAGTATCTGGTGCAACAATTTATATGTTCCCGCTAATTTATGATTATTCCTGCACATCAGATGGAGGAGTTTGAGCCCGCTCCTCTATATAAATCAGCTCCCCCCCACTATGTTAGTGGGTGGATTCCCACCCTGAGCTGCTTGTTTCAGGTCCTTACACAACATTTCTATAGGGTTAAGGTCAGGACTGTGACTCGGCTGTTCCATAACTCTACCTTTCTTCTTCTTTGACCATTCTTTTGTAGAATGACTTGTGACTTTGGGTCTTTTTCTTGCTGTATTACCCATGTCTTCCTCAGATTCAGCTCATGGACAGACGTCCTGGTATTTGCCTTTAGAATTTGCTGATATAACTTAGAATTCATTGTTCCATCAATGATGGCAGCTGTCCTGGCTCAGCGGCAGCAATACTGGCCCAACCCTGATACCACCACCAACATAAGTCAGAAGTTTGGAGGTTTATGCTGAAGTGCAGATGTTTTTCTTTCTTTGTCTACAAATCATTGTTCCAATAGCTTCTGACTTGTCCACATGATTGTCAGCAAACTGCAGAGGGCAACAATGTTCTTTTGGAAGGACTTTCTCATTGCAGACCTAGATGTTCAGTGTCCTCCTGTTGGTAGATTCATGAACAGTAACATTAGCTAATGAAATTGAGGCCTTTTGTATCTTAGAACATATCTTGGGTTCCTTTGTGACCCTGAGGACTATGTTATCTTTTTTTATACTCTTCAAGGGACTTTTGTTGGTTGACTGTTCCTGAGGAAATTCCTCCATTCGAACACAATCTGTGGATTGGTGGAGTCCAAACTCTTTAGGGGTGCTTCACACACAGCGAGATCGCTGCCGAGATCGCTGCTGAGTCACGCTTTTTGTGACGCAGCAGTGACCTCATTAGCGATCTCGCTGTGTGTGACAATGAGCAGCGATCTGGCCCCTACTGCGAGATCGCTGCTCGTTACACACAGCCCTGGTTCGTTTTCTTCAAAGGCGCTCTCCCGCTGTGACACACAGATCGCTGTGTGTGACAGCGAGAGAGCGACAAATGAAGCGAGCAGGGAGCAGGAGCCGGCGTCTGACAGCTGCGGAGGCTGGTAACTAAGATAAACATCGGGTAACCAAGGTGGTTACCCGATATTTACCTTAGTTACCAGCCTCCGCAGCTCTCACGCTGCCTGTGCTGCCGGCTCCGGCTCTCTGCACATGTAGCTGCTGTACACATCGGGTTAATTAACCCGATGTGTTCTGTAGCTAGGAGAGCAAGGAGCCAGCGCTCAGTGTGCGCGGCTCCCTGCTCCCTGCACACACAGCTAAGCGGTGTGCGCTGGTAACTAATGTAAACATCGGGTAACCATACCCGATGTTTACCTTAGTTACCAGTGTCCGCAGCTTCCAGACGCCGGCTCCGTGCAAGCGCAGCGTCGCTTGCACGTCGCTGCTGGCTGGGGGCTGTTCACTGGTCGCTGGTGAGATCTGCCTGTTTGACAGCTCACCAGCGACCATGTAGCGATGCAGCAGCGATCCTGACCAGGTCAGATCGCTGGTCGGATCGCTGCTGCATCGCTAAAGTGTGAAGGTACCCTTAGTGATGGTCTTGTAACCTCTTTGCAGTCTTATGAGCATCCACAGCTTTTCTTCCAAGGTCCTTAGAAATATCCTTTGTTCATGTCATTGACTTCCACAAACGTGTGTTGTGAAGATCAGGATTTGCTAGATCCCTGTCCTTTAGAGAAAAAAGGTCACCCACTCCCAGCTGATAAGGCATCCCATTGATTGAAAACACAAGACTCTAAAGTCAACTTCATATTATCTGCTGATTCTTAAGGTTCACATACTTTTACGCCTCACAGACATATGAGAAAAAGACTTGGGTGTATGATTGGACGGCAAATTCAACTTTAGTGACCAGAGCCAGGCAGCTGCTGCTAAAGGTAATAAAATAATGGGATGAATTAAAAGAGACAGAGATGCCGATGACAAGAACATAGTTAGGGCTCCGTCACTAGTGCGGTTACACTTAGAACATTGTGTACTGTACTGAGTCCCTGTGTATAAGGACAGATCTGAAAAAGAGCGGGTGCAAAGAAGGGCGACCAAGGTTATTAAGGGAAAGGGGGATCTACGGGTTATCAAACTTTCTGTTGGGAAACATGAAGTCTTAGAGGAGATCTTATTGCAATGTACAAATATAAGAAGGGACAGTGCAGAGATCTGTATAGTGATCATTACACCTAGGCCTGCGATGAGTATTAGGTGCATCCTCTAAAAGGTTTAATCATAATCACAGATAGTGATTTGTTTCTATAAAAGCAGTCAGACTATGAATTCTTTAATGTAAGAGTTGTAAAAATATTGATTTTTTACTGTACAAGCAGTGATAATATGAATTATTTACTGTATGAGCTGTGGGAATATGGATTCTTTACTGTAAGAGCAATGAGACTGTGTATTCTTTACTGTAAAAGCAGCAAGATTATGGATTTTATTACTGTACAAGCAGTGAGACTATGTATTCTTTACTGTAAGAGCAGTAATACTATTGATTCTTTACTGTATGAGCAGTGAAACTATGGATTCTTTACTGTATGAGCAATGAGACTATAGAATCTTTACTGTGAGAGCTGTGAGTCTATAAATTCTATACTGTGAGAGCAGTGAGATTATAGATTCTTTACCAGCAGAGAGTCTATGTATTCTTTACTAGGACAGCAGTAAGACTATTGATTTGTTAATATGACATCAGCAAGATTATGTACTCTTTACTGTAAGAGCAATGAGACTCTGGATTATTTACTGTGAGAGCAGTGAGTTTATGGATTATTTACTGTATGAGTAGTGAGACAATGGATTCTTTACTGTTCAACCAGTGAGACTATGGATTATTTACTGTAAGCGCAATGAGACTATGGATTTTTACTACAGGAGCAATTATATTAACTTAGTACGGTATATCGAATAATTTTCCTCAATTAAAAACAAAAAAATGCAATATTTTGTTTGATTTAGTTCACTTTATCTACTTTTGTTAAAATCTGACATAGATTTACATAAAATTTATACAGAAACATGGAATATTTGGATCCCAAACTTTAAAGCTCGCCCCAATTGCAACACTTAAATTAGAGAGGAGAAAAAGGAAAGTAAAAAGATTTAATGAAATGATCATTTTTATTATTGTATGATAGAAAGCTCTTCCTTATTTTGTATAAAGTGATATTCGCTGAGCAGTAATGATCTCAGCTGACCTTGTAATGTTACCTGGCCATATCCCGTATGTGGCTGCCCCTTTAAGAAAAGGTAACTCACATATTCCAGCTTTTAGTGCAGGCGGAGTTTGCTAATGTTCTAAGACTCAATGTATCCACTATGGATGTATACCTAGTATGTATGATGTGTGTTTATTAAAGTCACGTTGTCTTCTCCAGTTTTCTTATCAGATATTACAGAGACGTTCTTGCCATCGTGTTCGCCATAGAAGAGATTAATGAGAATATTCATCTCCTGCCGAACCTCACCCTGGGGTTTAATATCTTTGACTCTTGTGTATCCGAGGCCAGAGCCCTCCAGGCCACCTTGATGCTTCTCTGGGAGGAGATGAGTTCTGATTATGAGTCCAGTCCTAGCTGGAAGGATCCATTCCTGGCCGGGATTGTAGGAGATTCCATGTCTACCTTGTCCATCCCCATCGCCAGGATCCTAGGTCCGTGCCATTACCCTCAGGTAAAGCTCTGTGGGTCTATAGGATGGTAGGAAAGGCTGGGGTGGATGCGTTGTATCGACACCTCCATAGTCTGGCAACACAAACACCAGGTCCTGGTTGGGAGGACTCAGGTCACTCCTGGAGGTCTTCTTCCGCAATATCTCCAACATGGAATGCTCTTGAAGCCTTAAAACCTTAAAGCGAATATGTTGTTAAAAAAAAATACCTATTAGTTATATTAGATTTGTTTGTTACATTTTTTTTTTATTGGCAGTGTTTTTTTTATATTTTCATATCACAATCTTTATTAAAGGGAATCTGTCAGTAGGTTTTTGCTACCTCATCTGAGAGCCGCATAATATAGACAAAGAGATTCTGAATCCAATGATGTATCACTTATATTACTGGCTGCAGCAGTTCTGACACAATCAGAGATTTTAGATTTAGCCATGTAGCGGAGCTGAGAGAGCTGTCCCTGCCCACATTAGCCTCTCTATAGACATTGTACATTGACAGTGAGGTGCCGATCAGAGGAGGTGGCGTGTCAGACAACATGGCATGAGCCAGCTAGTCATAGCAATGATAAGGTCCTGCTACTAAAACAAGCATCGCACATAAACGACATCACAGATTTTGACAATAGAGGTAGCCCTGAATTCTACATTTTAACCCTTACAGCATGCTGTCCTCGGATTGCATAGCAAAAACCTTCAGACAGATTCCCTTTAAAAACACACACACTTTTTTGCAATTTTCACAGTGGCCACTGGGGCTTTTTTAAACTCACACATCCTAAATTTCAAGAAGAGTTTACAGCAGTTTCCTTATTACACCTGGAAGTATTACAATAAAAGGTAACACATCTATACACATACGTGATGTCACAGCTCACCTCCTCCTGTACAATGACTGATAACACTTGTATATACAGTAGATAATACAGGATCCACCATTCACAATAGGTTATGTCAGAGACAGTGGCGTATCGCCAATGGCGGCAGATCAGAATGCCATTTTAGGGCCAGTTAGTCAGGGGTCCTGGTGCCGCCCCAACACCAGTTCCTCCTTGCCTGGCATCACACTCTAAACTGTATTGGGATTCTAGATACTGATACAGTTGAAACCAATGATAATAGAGGGAGCGCTCAGTTCCCTCCTCAATAATTTTCCTGCTGTGTCTGTCCTCTTATGATAATGTCACTACTGCGCACCCGCTGTGCTGAGATGTGTGCAGCTGCAGACCTCTCAATAAGCAGCAGTGAGTACACAGTACAATGGCCATAATACTATATGGATGACTATGGGGTGCATTCTAGTGTATGAAGGACTGTGGGGTATGCATTATACTATTTGGAGTACTTTTGGGGGGAATTATAATATATGGAGGACTATGTGTCCCATTGTACGATATGGAGGACTATGGGGTGCATTTTAGTATATGAACGACTATGAGGTGTGCATTATACTATCTGAAGTACTTTTGGGGTGAATTATAATACAGTCATATGAAAAAGTTTGGGCACCCCTATTAATGTTAACCTTTTTTCTTTATAACAATCTGGGTTTTTGCTATTTCAGTTTCATATATCTAATAACTGATGGACTGAGTAATATTTCTGGATTGAAATGAGGTTTATTGTACTAACAGAAAATGTGCAATCCGCATTTAAACAAAATTTGACCGTTGCAAAAGTATGGGCACCTCAACATAAAAGTGACATTAATATTTTGTAGATCCTCCTTTTGCAAAAATAACAGCCTCTAGTCACTTCCTGTAGCTTTTAATGAGTTCCTGGATCCTGGATGAAGGTATATTTGACCATTCCTGTTTACAAAACAATTCCAGTTCAGTTAAGTTTGATGGTCGCCGAGCATGGACCGCCGCTTCAAATCATCCCACAGATTTTCAATGATATTCAGGTCTGGGGACTGGGATGGCCATTCCAGAATATTGTAATTGTTCCTCTGCATGAATGCCTGAGTAGATTTGGAGCGGTGTTTTGGATCATTGTCTTGCTGAAATATCCATCCCCTGCGTAACTTCAACTTCGTCACTGATTCTTGCACATTATTGTCAAGAATCTGCTGATACTGAGTTGAATCCATGCGACCCTCAACTTTAACAAGATTCCCGGTGCCGGCATTGGCCACACAGCCCCAAAGCATGATGGAACCTCCACCAAATTTTACTGTGGGTAGCAAGTGCTTTTCTTGGAATGCCGTGTTTTTTGCCTCCATGCATAACGCCTTTTTGTATGACCAAACAACTCAATCTTTGATTCATTAGTCCACAGGACCTTCGTCCAAAATGTAACTGGCTTGTCCAAATGTGCTTTTGCATACCTCAGGCGACTCTGTTTGTGGCGTGCTTGCAGAAACGGCTTCTTTCGCATCACTCTCCCATACAGCTTCTCCTTGTGCAACGTGCGCTGTATTGTTGACCGATGCACATTGACACCATCTGCAGCAAGATGATGCTGCAGGTCTTTGGAGGTGGTCTGTGGATTGTCCTTGACTGTTCTCACCATTCTTCTTCTCTGCCTTTCTGATATTTTTCTTGGCCTGCCACTTCTGGGCTTAACAAGAACTGTACCTGTGTTCTTACATTTCCTTACTATGTTCCTCACAGTGGAAACTGACAGTTTAAATCTCTGAGACAACTTTTTGTACCTTCCTCTGAACAACTATGTTGAATAATCTTTGTTTTCAGATCATTTGAGAGTTGTTTTGAGGAGCCCATGATGCCACTCTTCATAGGAGCTTCAAATAGGAGAACAACTTGCAAGTGGCCACCTTAAATACCTTTTCTCATGATTGGATACACCTGCCTATGAAGTTCAAGGCTCAATGAGGTTACAAAACCAATTTAGTGCTTTAGTAAGTCAGTAAAAAGTAGTTAGGAGTGTTCAAATCAAGAAATTGATAAGGGTGCCCATACTTTTGCACCAGTCAAATTTTGTTTAAATGCAGTTTGCACATTTTCTGTTAGTACAATAAACCTCATTTCAATCCAGAAATATTACTCAGTCCATCATTTATTAGATATATGAAACTGAAATAGCTGTTGCAAAAACCCAAATTGTTATAAAGAAAAAAGGTTAACATTAATAGGGGTGCACAAACTTTTTCATATGACTATAACACAAGATCCACCATTCATATAAGAAGATGTTACAGCTCACCTTCTCCTCCTGTACAATGATTGATAATGCCTCTATATACAGTGGATAATACAAGATCCACCATTTACAAAAGGTCACAGTTCACCTCCTCCCCCTACTGTTCAATGACTGATAACACTTTTATATACAGTGAATAACACAAGATTCACCATTCACAATAGGTGATATCACAGCTCACCTTTTTGTATAATAGGCTCTAATATAATGAACGTCAGGCGGCAATGGTGGGGGGGACATAGTGGGAGGCACTAGTGTATTTGGGGCGCAGGGGCGTAACATCATCTCTGCATTCACTCATTTGGACGTTTTCTCTTTTCTAAATTTTCAGATCAGTTTTGGAGCTTTTGATCCGGACTTAGGTGACAGACACCAGTTCCCCACGTTTCTGCGCACAGTACCCAATGAGAACATCCAGAATAAAGCCATCTCTCAGCTTCTGAAGCATCTTGGATGGACATGGGTAGGCATCTTGACCAGAGATGATGACCTGGGGGCAATAGAAGGGCAAAACTTGAAAGAAGAGATAAGTCGTAACCAGGGCTGCGTGGCTTTCCTGGAGAAGATCCATTACCGATACTCCATGGAGAGGATCAGGAAGATATATGACATCGTCATGAACTCTACCACAATGGCGGTTGTTGTGTATAGTGAGGAAATGCACGTGAAGCCTCTTCTGGACATGATAGCAGAGGACGGGGCAAAGGGCAAGATCTGGATCTACACCCTGAGCTTCACCTTCATCCCAGGCATGTTCTCAGAAGGAACTTCAAAACTACTGAATGGCTCCATTGGTCTTGTCCTTCATAGCGAGCCTCTGCCCCAGTTTGACAGTTATCTCCAAAAAATCCATCCAAATAAATACCTCAATGACATCTACATAAAGCAGTTTTGGGAGGTGGCATTCAATTGTAGCTGGTCCTCCAATGCTCCTCCTGGCACAGGAGATGTAGCGATTTGCAGTGGGCATGAAGATTTGGAGGATAAGGTGGAGTCGCTGTTTGAGCTGGGGGATTTGAGTTACACCTTCCAGGCTTACATTGCAGTTTATGCCTTTGCTTATGCTCTTCACAACCTCCTGCACTGTCTGAGCCCTGCAGAGAGGTCCACCGCCTGTGGAGAAGGAGATCTACTGCCCTGGCAGGTATCCAGTTCACGACAAGAGCATTATATACAGTGCCTACAAGTAGTATTCAACCCCCTGCAGATTTAGCAGGTTTGATAAGATGCAAATAAGTTAGAGCCTGCAAACTTCAAACAAGAGCAGGATTTATTAACAGATGCATAAATCTTACAAACCAACAAGTTATGTTGCTCAGTTAAATTTTAATAAATTTTCAACATAAAAGTGTGGGTCAATTGTTATTCAACCCCTAGGTTTAATATTTTGTGGAATAACCCTTGTTTGCAATTACAGCTAATAATCGTCTTTTATAAGACCTGATCAGGCCGGCACAGGTCTCTGGAGTTATCTTGGCCCACTCCTCCATGCAGATCTTCTCCAAGTTATCTAGGTTCTTTGGGTGTCTCATATGGACTTTAATCTTGAGCTCCTTCCACAAGTTTTCAATTGGGTTAAGGTCAGGAGACTGACTAGGCCACTGCAACACCTTGATTTTTTCCCTCTTGAACCAAGCCTTGGTTTTCTTGGCTGTGTGCTTTGGGTCGTTGTCTTGTTGGAAGATGAAATGACGACCCATCTTAAGATCCTTGATGGAGGAGAGGAGGTTTTTGGCCAAAATCTCCAGGTAGGCCGTGCTATCCATATTCCCAGGGATGCGGACCACATGGCCAGGCCCCTTGGCTGAGAAACAGCCCCACAGCATGATGCTGCCACCACCATGCTTGACTGTAGGGATGGTATTCTTGGGGTCGTATGCAGTGCCATCCAGTCTCCAAACGTCACGTGTGTGGTTGGCACCAAAGATCTCGATCTTGGTCTCATCAGAACAGAGAACCTCGAACCAGTCTGTCTCAGAGTCCTCCAAGTGATCATGAGCAAACTGTAGACGAGCCTTGACATGACGCTTTGAAAGTAAAGGTACCTTATGGGCTCGTCTGGAACGGAGACCATTGCGGTGGAGCACGTTACTTATGGTATTGACTGAAACCAATGTCCCCACTGCCATGAGATCTTCCCGGAGCTCCTTCCTTGTTGTCCTTGGGTTAGCCTTGACTCTTCAGACAAGCCTGGCCTCGGCACGGGTGGAAACTTTCAAAGGCTGTCCAGGCCATGTGAAGCTCATTGTTCTTTGTGCCTGAAATACTTCTTAATACTTTAGGGGAACCAAACAGAATTCTTGTGGTTTGAGGGGTTGAATAATAAATGACCCTCTGAATAAACTTTTCACAATTTAAAAAAAAAAAATAAAAAAAGAAATAACATTCTTTTTTGCTGCAGTGCATTTCACACTTCCAGGCTGCTCTACAGTCCAAATGTCACAATGCCAAGTTAATTCCGAATGTGTAAACTTGCTAAATCTGCAGGGGGTTGAATACTACTTGTAGGCACTGTATAACAGGGGTCCTTAACCTGTGGCTAGAGGGCCACATGTGGCTTGCGGGCCTGTGATGTGTGTGCGGCTCCTGGCTGTCTTCCAGTTTGGTGCATTAGCACCTGGTCTAGCAAACGGCTATGAAGAGCAGGTCTCCAGATGGCAACTTTTGTGTTTAGCCCCACATAGAAGAGCAGATCTGAATGGAGGTATTGTTGGTGTGATTTCTGTGGAAAAGCTTTGGCTGTCATGATACCGGTAATGGGGATCTGGGTGGCACTACTGTATGTGGCTTGCAACCCACTCTCAGAGCTGAATGTGGCTTCCAACCCGCTCTCAGAGCTGAATGTTGCTCGCAAGCCGCTCTCAGAGTCAAATGTGGCTTGCGACCCTGCCTCAGAGCTGGATGTGGCTCGCAACCCTCTCTCAGAGCTGAATGTGACTCATGACCCTCTCTCAGAGATGGATGTGGCTTGCGACCTTCTCTCAGAGTTGGATGTGGCTTGTGACCTTCTCTCAGAGTTGGATGTGGCTCGTGACCCTCTCTCAGAGCTGGATGTGGCTTGTAATTCTCTCTTAGAGCTGAATGTGGCTTGCAAACCTCTCTCAGAGCTGAATGTGGCTTGTAACCCTTTATGAGAGCTGGATGTGGCTTGCGATCGTCTCTCAGAGCTGGATGTGGCTTGCAACCCTCTCTCAGAGCTGGATGTGGCTCAAAACCCTCTGACAGAACTGAATGTGGCTCGCAACATTCTCTCAGATCTGGATGTGGCTCATGACTCTCTATCAGAGTTGGATGTGTCTAGCAACCCTCTCTCAGAGCTGACTATTGCTCATTACCCTCTTTCAGAGGTGGATGTGGCTTGCGATCCTCTCTGAGCTGGATAGGGCTCGCGATCCTCTCTCTGAGCTAGGTGGGGCTCGTGACAGTCTCTCACAGCTGGATGTGGCTCGCAGGCCTTTCTTAGAGCTGGATGTGACTCGCAACCCTCTCTCAGAGCTGCATGTGGCTTGCGATCCTTTCTCAGAGTTGGATGTGGTTCATGACCCTCTCTCAGAGCTAGATGTGGCTTGCAGCCCTCTCTCAGAGCTGAATGAGGCTTGCAGCCCTCACTCAGATCTGGATGTGACTCGCGACTATCTCTCAGAGCTGGATGTAGCTTGCGACCCTCTCTCAGAGCTGGATGTGGCTCGCGACCCTCTCTCAGAGCTGGATGTGGCTTACAGCCCTCTTCCAGAGCTGGATGTGGCTTGCAACCCTCTCTCAGAGCTGGATGTGGCTTATGTCGCGGGTGGGGAGGAGGGTGTCAGCACTGCGCTCACCCCTCTGCTCGGGTCCGGCTGCTGCTGCTCAGTGGTGGCTCGAGCGGTGGGCCGGATCCCGGGGGTCTCGAGCGGCGCTCCTCGCCCGTGAGTGAAAGGGGATTGGGTTTTGGGATATAGTTTATTGTCCGTGACGCCACCCACGGTTGTGGTGATTTGTTGACACCACCGCTGCTCTGTATGGGGATCCCGGGAATGATGGTATGGAGCAGCAAGTTGTTGTGTTGCCCCTCCGTGGGTAGGGGTTGATGATCCCGGGGCCCAGTGATGAGGTGGGAGATGCAGGGCTTGGTGGGAGCAGGGACGCGGGGGCAGCTCTGTGCCTTGCGGCACTGTGGTACTCACTCAGCCTGAGACGATGACACAGTTCTCGGTAAAACACACGGCTGGAAAGACGGTTCCCATGGACGGCTGCACTTGCTTTTCCCCAGTCGTTGACGGTGACGGTCCCTTTTCCTTGCACCTATGTAAGTCCTTTTTGGTAGCGATGGATTCCCACCGGTTACCCACTCCTCGGCTTCAATCTGGGCCGAAGGAGCCCCTCTCTTTGCCCGCAGGCGCTGGCCCTGAGAAACTGGTGCCCTGGCGGTGGCGGTGTCTCTCTGTAACGGTTGGACTGTTGCCTTCAATCGGGACTTGGTTGTTGGGAGACAGTCGTCCCCTTCACTGACGGATTTGGCAAATTATGGCGACTCCTAGCCTTGCCGGGATCCGAAAGGCCCCTGCCCTGGTGCTGATGTCGCGGGCGGGGAGGAGGGTGTCAGCACACCGCGCTCACCCCTTCTGCTCGGGTCCGGCAGTTGCTCCTGGTGGCTCGAGCTGCGGGCCAGATCCCGGGGTGTCTCGAGCGACACTCCTCGCCCGTGAGTGAAAAGGGGGGTGTTTGTTGGGATTATAGTTCGTGACGCCACCCACGGTTGTGGTGATGGCACCACCGCTGCTCAGTGTGGGGGTCCCGGGGATGGTGATAGGAGCAGCCAGGTGTTGTGTCGCCCCTCCGTGGGTAGGGGTTGGTGATCCCGGGGCCCGGTGAAGAGATGTGAAGTGTAGGGCCTGGAGGGCGCAGGGACGCGGGGGCAGCGCTATGCCTTGCGGCACTGTGGTACTCACTCAGCCTGAGACACGGACACAGTTTGTACGGTAAACCAACGGCTGGTAGGACGGTCCCACAGACGGCTGCACCTGCACTCCCGGTAGGTGACGGTGACGTCTCTCTTCCTTGCACCTGTTTGACTGATGGTAGCGGTGGATTCCCTCCGGTTACCCGCTCCCCGACTGCAATCTGGGCCGGAGGAGCTCTACACTTTGCCCGCAGGCGCTGGCCCTGGGGAAACTGGTGCCTTGGCGGTGGCGGTGTCTCCCCGGTAATGGCCGGGCTGTTGCCGTCAATCGGGACTTTGTTGCTGGGGGATCTGCGTCCCCTTCACTGACGGATTCGGCAAATTGGGCGACTCCTAGCCTTGCCGGGGTCCGAGAGGCCCCTGCCCTGGTGCTGACTGTCCTTCGGAACACTGCTCCAGACCACCGGGCACACAGCCAACGGGGTCCTTCCAGGAACTTCCAAACGGTCCCCCTCCGGACAGTCACCGCCGTCGCTGACCTTGCTGTTCTAGCCCTACACACAGCTGGGCTCTCAGGCTTCTCCTTTTCTCTGCTCTGTCACCACTTCTTGCTTTCCTCCTTTTCCACTTTCCTTTCCTTCACTTTCACTTCTGGTTGTTTCCTCTAGCCCCTGCCTGGGCTACTCTGCTGTTCACTCAAGCTCCTCCTGAGCTAAACTGCTTCTTTACTCAAGCCCTGCCTGGGCTAATCTGCCTGGTAACTTCCTGCCTCCAGAGTTGTGAGCTCCTTGGTGGGCGGAGCCAACCGCCTGGCCCACCCCCTGGTGTGCATCACAGACTCCTGGAGGGAGGCAACAAGGATTTCTGGTTAGCAGGTGTGCCTACCTGGAGTGTGGGGTGTAGTGGTGTTGTTATCTGTGTCCCCTGGCTTGCCCAGGGCGACACATTCGCCCTTAGCAAAATGCAGACCGTCCGCGGGCTGCCGTCCTACACCGGTTTTATTTTTCTGTAAAAAGGGGATAACAGGGTTAAACAAAACATAAGCATTTTCAATCAACTCTTCCCAAGACGGGAGGTACATTTTACTTTTAACGTTTCAACGGTGTACGGTCACGGTTTCCGCTCTCTCCCACCCAAGCAACCTGGCCCTGATGCTGCCCCTAAAACCCAGGCAGCACCCCTTGACCCACAGTCCAGCACAAGTCACCCGAGCGGGATCTGTCCTTGCCCTCCAGAGTGTAGCCACCGGTCCCTTTGGTGGCTGGGCCCTGGCCTGCTCTGCTCAGGGCCCTCCCTCCAACCTGCCTCTCCGGAGGCGGCATTGCGGAAACGGTAACGGTACCCAACATATTTACAAGCCACTAACGTTTGTGGTTGCCCTGCAGAGTTCACGGGCTTGTCCATGGCTAGTTCCCATGCATTTTTAAACGGTCCCCACGGGGACAACGGTGCCGGCTCCAGCCGGTTGCAAATCAACAACAAATCAGGTGAAAACTCGGTTCAATCAGTGTTTTTCATTTTTCAAAACTTTCAACAAACTTTCAAACAAACAAAGTGCTGGTCCCTACGGGGACGGTGCTGCGGGCCTCCATTGCCCTACTCCGGTCCTGCTGCTGCTTCATCCGAGGGAGGGGG
Source organism: Anomaloglossus baeobatrachus (assembly GCF_048569485.1). Taxonomy (NCBI): domain Eukaryota; kingdom Metazoa; phylum Chordata; class Amphibia; order Anura; family Aromobatidae; genus Anomaloglossus; species Anomaloglossus baeobatrachus. The sequence continues at coordinate 54,318,127 of NC_134360.1, read as the reverse complement.
TGCAGAGCTCATCTTGCCCTCCGGGCTGCCCCTCAGCTTTACATCCAGGGCAAACCACCCCCTCTCTCCGCAGTGCCGAGTGTACCGCACCATGTCTCCCGGGATAAGATTGCGGCCAGGATGCTCTTCGGGCAGGTGAGCATGCACATCCCGCCGGGCTACAAATACCTCGGCCTCCAGGCCCGGTTCGTATATGAACCCGTAGCCCCGGCGGATATCGAATCGCCTCACCTGCCCCTCGTAGAACGGGCCCCGGACACGGAAGGTCGCTTGCCGCAGGTTCTCCTTTTCCCGTATGACTCGGGCCACCAGCTCGGCTTTCCTACGCTCCCTCTCCGCGATCTCCAGGCCCAGCTTGGTCGGCTCCCTGTCCCAGTATGGCTCCGGCGCACGGGTTGAGCCCCGCGGGACATTCAGCACGTTACCCACTGTCAGGAAGGTGGGTGGCGTATCCCGCGGTGTCATGGCCTTGGGCGCTGCCTTGCAGCAACAACCCGGCGCCACCTCAGCCGAGGTGTGGGGGATGGGCACAGGGGCTTTCCGCAGTTGGGCCTTCGGCTCGGAGCGGGTCATCGGCTCCGGCTCGGGGAACTGCTCGGGGACTGTCTCTGGCGCAATCTTCGGGGCCTTCCATGGCAATGCCTCCGGTTTGCTTCGGGCTCCGGCTACAGGTCGGTCCGCTGGGGCGGACGGGCTGGGTATCGCTACCGGTTGCGGTGGCAGCGGGCCTAGTGGCGGGGTCACGGCCTCCGAGACGGGTGGCGAAGGAGGCAACGGGGGGAGAGGGCTTGGACCGGGTCCCTCAGCCGCAGCGACCGGTCCCTCCGGGACATAGGGGCGTGGGTCACTCACCCTCCCTTCCTCCGCTTCCTCCTCGCGTCTCCGCACGGCTGCCAAAACGTCCGCCATGTCGGTCTCCCACTCCTCCAGGAGGAGCTGCATTTTGACCTGCAGCCTTAGATGGAGCTGCGCGGTCCGGATCTCCACCCACGCTGCGGTTCCCGGTGCGGGGGCCACGGTGTTTCGGGACGGCATCCACATGGTGTCTTTGCTGTTTGCTTCCAGGAACGGGATGTTTGCAGAGTCCTGGCGTCCCTGCTTTTATAGCAGCGACTACATGCCGCCAGCCGCCATCGCGTCCCCCTTAGCTCTTTTCGGCCCCTCCTCTCTCGGGGCGGAGTTTTGGCCTTCGCGCCTCTACTGCTCGAGAAGACGCTCGAGCGGGAACTTTTCGCGCCAAAGATGGCGGCTTCTGAAATTTTTCTGCCGGATACCTCCGGCGGTAACAAGGCGCACCTCTACCAGACGGCAGAGCGGTAAGATCCTGTTCGTGACGCCAAGTTGTCGCGGGCGGGGAGGAGAGTGTCAGCACACCGCGCTCACCCCTTCTGCTCGGGTCCGGCAGTTGCTCCTGGTGGCTCGAGCTGCGGGCCAGATCCCGGGGTGTCTCGAGCGACACTCCTCGCCCGTGAGTGAAAAGGGGGGTGTTTGTTGGGATTATAGTTCGTGACGCCACCCACGGTTGTGGTGATGGCACCACCGCTGCTCAGTGTGGGGGTCCCGGGGATGGTGATAGGAGCAGCCAGGTGTTGTGTCGCCCCTCCGTGGGTAGGGGTTGGTGATCCCGGGGCCCGGTGAAGAGATGTGAAGTGTAGGGCCTGGAGGGCGCAGGGACGCGGGGGCAGCGCTATGCCTTGCGGCACTGTGGTACTCACTCAGCCTGAGACACGGACACAGTTTGTACGGTAAACCAACGGCTGGTAGGACGGTCCCACAGACGGCTGCACCTGCACTCCCGGTAGGTGACGGTGACGTCTCTCTTCCTTGCACCTGTTTGACTGATGGTAGCGGTGGATTCCCTCCGGTTACCCGCTCCCCGACTGCAATCTGGGCCGGAGGAGCTCTACACTTTGCCCGCAGGCGCTGGCCCTGGGGAAACTGGTGCCTTGGCGGTGGCGGTGTCTCCCCGGTAATGGTCGGGCTGTTGCCGTCAATCGGGACTTTGTTGCTGGGGGATCTGCGTCCCCTTCACTGACGGATTCGGCAAATTGGGCGACTCCTAGCCTTGCCGGGGTCCGAGAGGCCCCTGCCCTGGTGCTGACTGTCCTTCGGAACACTGCTCCAGACCACCGGGCACACAGCCAACGGGGTCCTTCCAGGAACTTCCAAACGGTCCCCCTCCGGACAGTCACCGCCGTCGCTGACCTTGCTGTTCTAGCCCTACACACAGCTGGGCTCTCAGGCTTCTCCTTCTCTCTGCTCTGTCACCACTTCTTGCTTTCCTCCTTTTCCACTTTCCTTTCCTTCACTTTCACTTCTGGTTGTTTCCTCTAGCCCCTGCCTGGGCTACTCTGCTGTTCACTCAAGCTCCTCCTGAGCTAAACTGCTTCTTTACTCAAGCCCTGCCTGGGCTAATCTGCCTGGTAACTTCCTGCCTCCAGAGTTGTGAGCTCCTTGGTGGGCGGAGCCAACCGCCTGGCCCACCCCCTGGTGTGCATCACAGACTCCTGGAGGGAGGCAACAAGGATTTCTGGTTAGCAGGTGTGCCTACCTGGAGTGTGGGGTGTAGTGGTGTTGTTATCTGTGTGCCCTGGCTTGCCCAGGGCGACACACTGACTGTTCCTTGTACACTGCTCTAGACCGCTGGGTCACCACCCGTCCGCGGTCCTTCCAGTGACTTCCGAGCAGACAATCACCGCCGTCTGCTGACCTTGCTGTCTCTCAGCCCGGGGTACACACCCGGACCAATTTCAGGCTTTACAAACTGTCACTTTTTACTTTACTTCAGCTTTTCTCTTAAGCTCCACTATCACTTCACTTCCTTCACTGTTCTACTTGTTTACTCCTTTCCGTCCCTAGCTGGACTGCCTGGTTCTTCCCGCCTCCAGAGCTGTGAACTCCTCGGTGGGCGGAGCCAACCGCCTGGCCCACCCCCTGGTGTGGACACCAGCTCCTGGAGGAAGGCAACAAGGACTCCCGGGTTAGCTTTGGTGTTCCTAACTGGGGTGTAGGGTGTGGTGGTGTAATGACCTGTGACCCCTGGCTTGCCCAGGGCGTCACACTTACAGCCCTCTTTCAGAGCTGAATGTGGCTTGCAACCCTCTCTCAGAGCTGAATGTGGCTTGCAACCCTCTCTCAGAACTGAATGTGGCTTACAGCCCTCTATCAGAGCTGAATGTGGCTCGCAACACTCTCTCAGAGCTGAATGTAGTTTGCCATCCATTCTCAGAAGTGCATGTGGCTCTCAAGGTCAGAGAGGTTGGAACCTCTGATCTATAATGTCCCCGGGATGAAGATTCTAGATCTCACAATAAGGGATGTGTAACTTTACTATTCTTGGGTCATGATTTAATTCCATCTGTTACTTCTGCATTGTGCATTTGTAGCTCTACAGGACTGGAAGTGTTGTAGGAAATATAGGCAATTACAATTTTTTAGAAAGTAATAAAATAGGAAATAGTTTTGATTTCATTTTTTGTGCCATTTTGTGTATTCATCTCTGCAGATCCGTGCTTCTTAATACTTGCAGGTTACACCATACCTGGTATACACAGATCGTTGCAGTCTCACATTCTTCCATCTGTTCCCTATTTCTTGGTTACATACATTTAGTTAATAAAATGTTAATTTGAGGTTTAGGTTGTTTTATTTTGCCTTTTAAATTCATTAACTCAATTAGAAATTAAATAAAATGTGGCAAAATCCTGTAAATGTAACTATGACAATATGATTACATCGGACTTGTTAATATAAGGTGACCTTTCAGAATTAACTGTTCTGTGTGTTTATAAGGAAAAACACTGTTTCTTGTTAGCAGCATGGAGCACATTATAGAGCAGTTCTAAGCCGTGAGGCTGTGAATCCAGCACTGGGGTGAGATAAAATAATAGAAAGCAGCAGCATGGAGGACATTATACAGTAGTACTGAACCGTGTGGCTGTGAATCCAGCACTGGGGTGAGATAAAATAATAGAAAGCAGCAGCATGGAGGACATTACACAGTAGTACTGAGCAGTGTGGATGGGAATCCAGCCCTGGGGTGAGATAAAATAATAGAAAGCAGCAGCATGGAGGACATTATACAGTAGTACTGAGCCGTGTGGCTGTGAATCCAGCCCTGGGGTGAGATAAAATAATAGAAAGCAGCAGCATGGAGGACATTATACAGTAGTACTGAGCCGTGTGGCTGTGAATCCAGCCCTGGGGTGAGATAAAATAATAGAAAGCTGCAGCATGGAGGACATTATACAGTAGTACTGAGCAGTGTAGATGGGAATCCAGCAGTGGGGTGAGATAAAATAATAGAAAGCAGCAGCATGGAGGACATTATACAGTAGTACTGAGTAGTGTAGATGGGAATCCAGCACTGGGGTAGATAAAATAATAGAAAGCAGCAACAGCATGGAGGACATTATACAGTAGTACTGAGCAGTGTAGATGGGAATCCAGCAGTGGGGTGAGATAAAATAATAGAAAGCAGCAGCATGGAGGACATTATACAGTAGTACTGAGTAGTGTAGATGGGAATCCAGCCCTGGGGTGAGATAAAATAATAGAAAGCAGCATGGAGGACATTAGACAGTAGTACTGAGCAGTGTAGATGGGAATCCAGCACTGGGGTGAGATAAAATAATAGAAAGCAGCAACAGCATGGAGAACATTTTAGAGCAGTACTATGCAGTGTGGCTGTGAATCAAGCACTGATCTGAGATAAAATACCCAACAGAAATACGCAGCAGTATGGAGGACATTATACATCAGCACTAAGCAGCGCATTTAGATTTATAAGCGCTGTTTTTATATATATTTCACTTGTTTATTAACATTAGCTGTTTGGATATTGTTTTTAGTGTTTCTACCTTGCTTAAGATTCTACATGATGCTTTGTGGAAAATTGAGGGTGATCACTAACTTCATGGTTGATGGATTTTTTTTTTTTCATCTCTTTAGCCTGACCCTTGAGAAATCTGTGACGCAGCGCAACATTCTGTGAAGATCTAAATACTCGGATTTCTTCACAGACTCCTGGAAATATGGAGGCCGCGCTGTGACCACAGGCTATTATTTCTTTCAGGTCTACCGTTATCTGATGAGGGTTTCCTTCACCACCCGCTCAGGAGATGAAATATACTTTAATGATATCGGTGAAGTTCCGGCCACATTCGATATAATGAACCTTCAGATATTTACTAATAATGAGTACAGATTGGTGAAGGTGGGGAAATACGATTCCCGGGCCGCGAAGAGTGAGCAGATCTCTCTAGATATCAGGACGGTCAAATGGAACCAGGAATATAAAGAGGTGATTGTCTATTATTACATTATGACCTGATTTTATGAGGCTCCTAATCTATGCAGAACATGTCCCCTTCTATTAATTACAGTGGGTACAGAAAGTATTCAGACCCCTTTAAATTTTTGACTCTTTGTTGCATTGCAGCCATTTGGTAAATTCAAAAATTCATTTTTTTTCCCATTAATGTACACTCTGCACCCCATCCCCATCTTGACAGAAAAAAAACAGAAATGTAAAAATTTTTGCAAATTTAGTAAACAAGAAAAACTGAAATATCACATGGTCATAAGTATTCAGCCCCTTTGCTCAGTATTGAGTAGAAGCACCATTTTGAGCTAGTACAGCCATGAGTCTTCTTGGGAATGTTGCAACAAGTTTTTCTCCCCTTGATTTGGGGATCCTCTGCCATTCTTCCTTGCAGATCCTCTCCAGTTTGGTCAGGTTGATTGGTGGTCAGCCATTTTCAGGTCTCTCCAGAGATGTTCAATTGGGTTTAGGTCAGGGCTCTGGCTGGGACAGTCAAGAATGGTCACAGAGTTGTTCTGAAGCCACTCCTTTGTTATTTTAGCTGTGTGCTTAGGGTCATTGTCAGATTGGAAGGTGAACCTTCGGCCAAGTCTGAGGTCCAAAGCATTTGTGTCGCCCTGGGCAAGCCAGGGGACACAGGTCACACACCACCACACCCTACATCCCAGTTAGGAACATCAAAGCTAAACAAAATCCTTGTTGCCTTCCTCCAGAGGCTGATGATTCACACCAGGGGGTGGGCCAGGCGGTTGGCTCCGCCCACCGAGGAGATCACAGCTCTGGAGGCGGGAAAAACCAGGAGTGGGAGAAGAGAGTTGAGCCCAGGCAGGGCAAGAGTGAAGTCTAGCTGAGGGCTAGGAAGGAGTAAACAACTAAGTGAAAGAGAAGGAAGAAAAGTAGTAAAGGAGTGTGCAAAGCCTGAAGTAGTCCAGCTGTGTGCAGGACAGATCAGCAAGGTCAGCAACGGCGGTGACTGTCTGGAGGGGGACCGTTTGGAAGTTCCTGGAAGGACCCCGTAGGCTGTGTGCCCGGTGGTCTGGAGCAGTGTTCCGAAGGACAGTCAGCACCAGGGCAGGGGCCTCTCGGACCCCGGCAAGGCTAGGAGTCGCCAGAATTTGCCGAATCCGTCAGTGAAGGGGACGTAGATCCCCCAACAACCAAGTCCCGATTGAAGGCAACAGCCCAGCCAGCGTAAGAGAGACGCCGCCACCGCCAGGGCACCAGTCTCTCAGGGCCAGCGCCTGCGGGCAAAGAGTAGAGCTCCTCCGGTCCAGCTTGAAGCCGGGGAGCGGGTTACCGGTGGGGACCCATCGCAACCAACAAGTACACAAAGGTGCTAGGAAGAGGGACATCACCGTCACCTACTGGGAGAGCAAGTGCAGCCGTCCGTGGGACCGTCTTACCAGCCGTTTGGTTTACCGTAAAACTGTGTCAACGTCTCAGGCTGAGTGAGTACCACAGTGCCGCAAGGCACAGCGCTGCCCCCGCGTCCCTGCGCCCACCAGGCCCTGCACCTCCCCAGCCATCACCGGGCCCCGGGATCACCAACCCCTACCCACGGAGGGGCAACCCAACACCTGGCTGCTCCGCCTCACCATCCCCGGGATCCCCGTATTGAGCAGCGGTGGTGAAATCACCACAACCGTGGGTGGCGTCACGGACAATAAACAATCCCCACACCCAACAACCCCCTTTCACTCACGGGCGAGGAGCGCCGCTCGAGAAACCCCCGGGATCCGGCCCACAGCTCGAGCCACCACTGAGCAGCGGCAGCCGCCGGACCCGAGCAGAAGGGGTGAGCGTGGTGTGCTGACACCCTCCTCCCCGCCCGCGACAACTTGGCGTCACGAACAGGATCCTACTGCTCTGCCGTTTGGTAGAAGTGCGCCTTGTTACCGCCGGAGGTATCCGGCAAGAAAATTTCAGAAGCCGCCATCTTTGGCGCGAAAAGTTCCCGCTCGAGCGTCTTCTCGAGTAGCAGAGGCGCGAAGGCCAAAACCCCGCCCCGAGAGAGGAGGGGCCGGAAAGAGCTAAGGGGGACGCGATGGCGGCTGGACGCATGTAGCTGCAGCTATAAAAGCAGGGACGCCAGGACTCTGCAAACATCCCGTTCCTGGAAGAAGAAGCCATCATGTGGATGCCGTCCCGCGACACCGTAGCCCCCGCGCCTGGAACCGCGGCGTGGGTGGAAATCCGAACTGCGCAGCTCTACCAAAGGCTGCAGGTCAGGATGCAGCTCCTCATGGAGGAGTGGGAGGCCGTCATGGCGGACGTTGTAGCCACCGTGCGGAGACGCGAGGAGGAGGCGGAGAAAGGGAGGGTGAGTGACCCACGTCCCGATGCCCTTGAAGGGCCGGTCATCGCGGCTGTGGGGCCCGGTCCAAGCCCTCTCCCCCCGTCGCCTCCCTCGCCACCCGTACCGGAGGCCGTGACTCCGCCACTAGGCCTGCTACCACTGCAACCGGTAGCAGTACCCAGCGTCCCCGCCCCGGCGGGCCGACCTGTAGCCGGAGCCCGCAGTACACCGGAGGTGTTACCGTGGAAGATCCCGAAAGCTGAACTGGAGGCATCCCCTGAAAAATCCCCCGAGCCGGAGCCGATAATCCGCTCCGAGCCGAAGGCCCAGCAGCGGAAAGCCCCTATGCCCATCCCCCACACCTCGGCTGAGGTAGCGCCGGGTTGTTGTTGCAAAGCAGCGCCCAAGGCCAAGACACCGCGGGACATGCCGCCCAGATTCCTGACAGTGGGCAATGTCCAGGATGTCCCGCGGGGCCCGACCCGTGCGCCGGCGCTGGCCGCAGCGCCGTATTGGGATAGGGAGCCGGTACCGCTGGGCCTGGAGATCGCCGAGAGGGAGCGGAAGAAGGCCGAGCTGGTGGCCCGAACTATCCGAGAAAAAGAAAATCTCCGCCAGGCCACGTTCCCTGTCCGGGGACCGCTGTACGAGGGACAGGTGAGGCGGTTTGATGTCCGCCGGGGCTACGGGTTCATCTACGAGCCGGGCCTGGAGGCCGAAGTGTTTGTAGCCCGGCGGGATGTAAATGCCCACCTGCCCGAGGAGCATCCTGCCGCAACCTAATGCCGGGGGACCTTGTGCGGTACACCCGACACTGCGGAGAGAGGGGGTGGTTTGCCCTGGATGTGAAACTACGGGGCAGCCAGGAGAGCAGAGTGAGCTCGGCACCCCCTCCCTCGGATGAAGCTGAAGGCCTGGAGTAGGGCAGCGGAGCACCGTTGTCCAGTCCCCGTTGGGACCACCACTTTGTTTGTTTAAAAGTTCGGAAAGTTTGAAAGAATGATGAAGATGATTACCGAGTACCTTACCTGATTTGCCTTTGTGATTGAACCGGCTGGAGCCGGCACCGTTGTCCCCGTGGGGACCGTTTAAAAAGTTTTGCATGGGAACTATCCATGGACAAGCCCGTGAACTTGCAGGGCACCCACAAACGTTAAGTGGCTTGTAAATATGTTGTTTACCGTTACCGTTTTCCACCATGCCGCCTCCGGAGAGGCAGGTTGGAGGGAGGGCCCGCAGCAGAGCCGGCTGGGGCCCAGCCACCAAATGGACCGGTGGCTATCCTCTGGAGGGGAAGGACAGATCCCGCTCGGGTACCGTGTGCTGGACTGTGGGTCAAGGGGTGCTGCCTGGGTTTTAGGGGCAGCATCAGGGCCAGGTTACTTGGGTGGGAGAGAGCGGAAACCGTAACCGTAAACCGTTATGCAACGTTAAGTAAATGTGCCTCCCGTAAGGGAAGAGTTATTAAGAATGTATTTTTGTTTGATTTACTATGTTATCTTTTCAGAAAAATAAAACCGGTGTTGGACGGCAGCCCGCGGACGGTCTGCATTTTGCTAAGGGGGAATGTGTCGCCCTGGGCAAGCCAGGGGACACAGGTCACACACCACCACACCCTACATCCCAGTTAGGAACATCAAAGCTAAACAAAATCCTTGTTGCTTTCCTCCAGAGGCTGATGATTCACACCAGGGGGTGGGCCAGGTGGTTGGCTCCGCCCACCGAGGAGATCACAGCTCTGGAGGCGGGAAAAACCAGGAGTGGGAGAAGAGAGTTGAGCCCAGGCAGGGCAAGAGTGAAGTCTAGCTGAGGGCTAGGAAGGAGTAAACAACTAAGTGAAAGAGAAGGAAGAAAAGTAGTAAAGGAGTGTGCAAAGCCTGAAGTAGTCCAGCTGTGTGCAGGACAGATCAGCAAGGTCAGCAACGGCGGTGACTGTCTGGAGGGGGACCGTTTGGAAGTTCCTGGAAGGACCCCGTAGGCTGTGTGCCCGGTGGTCTGGAGCAGTGTTCCGAAGGACAGTCAGCACCAGGGCAGGGGCCTCTCGGACCCCGGCAAGGCTAGGAGTCGCCAGAATTTGCCGAATCCGTCAGTGAAGGGGACGTAGATCCCCTAACAACCAAGTCCCGATTGAAGGCAACAGCCCAGCCAGCGTAAGAGAGACGCCGCCACCGCCAGGGCACCAGTCTCTCAGGGCCAGCGCCTGCGGGCAAAGAGTAGAGCTCCTCCGGTCCAGCTTGAAGCCGGGGAGCGGGTTACCAGTGGGGACCCATCGCAACCAACAAGTACACAAAGGTGCTAGGAAGAGGGACATCACCGTCACCTACTGGGAGAGCAAGTGCAGCCGTCCGTGGGACCGTCTTACCAGCCGTTTGGTTTACCGTAAAACTGTGTCAACGTCTCAGGCTGAGTGAGTACCACAGTGCCGCAAGGCACAGCGCTGCCCCCGCGTCCCTGCGCCCACCAGGCCCTGCACCTCCCCAGCCATCACCGGGCCCCGGGATCACCAACCCCTACCCACGGAGGGGCAACCCAACACCTGGCTGCTCCGCATCACCATCCCCGGGATCCCCGTATTGAGCAGCGGTGGTGAAATCACCACAACCGTGGGTGGCGTCACGGACAATAAACAATCTCCACACCCAACAACCCCCTTTCACTCACGGGCGAGGAGCGCCGCTCGAGAAACCCCCGGGATCCGGCCCACAGCTCGAGCCACCACTGAGCAGTGGCAGTTGCCGGACCCGAGCAGAAGGGGTGAGCGTGGTGTGCTGACACCCTCCTCCCCGCCCGCGACACATTCTTGAAGAGGTTTTCTTTTAGGATATCTCTGTACTTGGCCGCATTCTTCTTTCCTTCAATTGCAACCAGTCGTCCTGTCCCTGCAGCTGAAAAACACCCCCATAGCATGATGCTGCCAGCACCATGTTTCACTGTGGGGATTGTATTGGGCAGGAAATGAGCAATGCCTAGTTTTCCCCACACATACTGCTTAGAATTATCACCAAAAAGTTTTATCTTCGTCTCATCAGACCAAAGAATCTTATTTCTCATAGTCTGGGAGTCCTTCAGGTGTTTTTTGCAAACTCTATCCGCGCTTTCATGTGTCCTGCACTGAGGAGAGGCTTTTGTCTGGCCACTCTGCCATAAAGGCCCGATTGGTGGAGGCTGCACTGATAGTTGACTTTGTGCAACTTTCTCCCATCTCCCTACTGCATCTCTGGAGCTCAGCCACAGTGATCTTGGGGTTCTTCTTTACATCTCTCACCAAGGCTCTTGTCCCATGATTGCTCAGTTTAGCTGGATGGCCAGGTCTAGGAAGAGTTCTGGTGGTCCCAAATGTCTTACATTTAAGGATTATTGAGGCCAATGTGCTCTTAGGAACCTTGAGTACTGCAGAAATTCTTTTGTAACCTTGGCGAGATCTCTGCCTTGCCACAACTCTGTCTCTGAGCTCCTTGGGCAATTCCTTTGACCTCATGATTCTCATTTGGTGTGACATGCACTGTGAGCTGTGAGGTCTTATATAGACAGGTGTGCGCCTTTCCAAATCAAGTCCTATCAGTTTAATTAAACACAACTGGACTCCAATGAAGGAGTAGAACCATCTCAAGGAGGATCACAAGGAAATGGACAGCATGTGACTTAAATAAGAGAATCTGATCAAAGGGTCTGAATACTTATGACCATGTGATATATCAGTTTTTCTTGTTTATTAAAGTGCAAAAATTTCAACTTTTTTTTCTGTCAAGATGGGGGATGGGGAGCAGAGTGCACATTAATGATAAAAAATGAATTTTTTTGAATTTACAAAATGGCTGCAATGAAACAAAGAGTGAAAAATTTAAAGGGGTCTGAATACTTTCCATACCCACTGTATATTGTAATCATTGTTTTAATAATTCTATACACAGAAAAGATCAATAATAAGAGCTAATAATACTGAATTATAGGAACTGGACCCTAAAGGAAAGTGACTGCTTGAGTTGGGATTTCTCCTGCTGAACCTCTGGGCCACCTGTTGTATTAAAAGTCAATTATATTGCACAGCTAGCTCCCTCTAGTGGTGACTGCAGACAAAATCTTATGTATCGCTGTATACAGGGAGCTCCCCCTAGTGTTGGCTGCAGACAGAATCTTATCATGCATCTCTGTATACAGGGAGCTCCCCCTAGTGGTGACTGCAGACAGGATCTTATCATGTATCTCTGTATACAGGGAGCTCCCCCTATTGGTGGCTGCAGATAGAATCTTACCATGTATCCCTGTATACAGGGTGCTCCCCCTAGTGGTGGCTGCAGACAGAATCTTACCATGTATCTTTCTATACAGGGATCTCTCCCTAGTGGTGGCTGTAGGCAGAATTTTACCATTTGGTAAAGGTGCATTAAGAAACTAATCTGTACAGAATATTTGAACTTACAGGATGATTAAAGGTGGGGATTCATTCCAAATATAGTTTAAACTTTCCTCCACACTTAGGTTCCACATTCAGTTTGCAGTGAAAGTTGTCAACCTGGAAACCGAAAAGTCTCCATACAGGGTCTCCCCATATGCTGCTTCCAGTGTGTTCCATGCTCTCTTGGGGAAATTACGAATGAAACAGGTAATGGAGATTATTATTCTTCATTTGACTGTGTTTACTTTGTGCATTGTAAGTTGGTTACAATATTGTATAGACAATTTATATTTCCTGCTCCCAACATCACCAGGGGTCTATGGGGTAAAATGCTAAGAACCACGTATAATTTTTCAGGTAAATTTGCTCAAAAGTGCAGCAGGCTAAGAAAATAAAAAATCATCAAATACATCAATGCTTAATGCTGGGTCCTCGGGGGCAGAGAATAGAGTACCTCAAATCTTCATGTTCCGCCCAGTCTAGTTGAACACTGCAACGTTCCTCTCAGCATTTATGTAACATCTTGTCCTGTTGATATGAGGTCATTAAGGAATCTTTTCTGACTCCAGATGCAGCTATTTGTACAAAATGCCCAGAAGACATGTGGCCCAATGTGAAGCAGGATGGCTGCCTCATGAAGGAAGTTCAGTTCCTGTCTTACGAAGAGATGATGGGGGTCTCCTTGGCAGCTGCTTCCATCACCTTCTCCATTAAAACCCTCACAATTTTATGCATCTTCAGAAAATTCTCAGACACACCGGTGGTGAAGGCCAATAACAGGAGCCTCAGCTACGTCATCCTTGTAGGACTCATCGTGTGTTTCCTCTCCTCACTCATTTTCATTGGATATCCTTTCGGGGTCATTTGCCTCCTCAGCCAAGTTGTGTTTGGTGTCTCTTTTTCAATTGTTGTCTCGGGGATGTTGGCCAAGACAATTACGGTCATCCTCATCTTCCAGTCCACCAAACCCAACTCAATCGGTAAACGCTTTGACTCCAGGATCTCGCATGTGGTCATGTTTATCTGTCCTCTGTTCCAGGTTGGGATCTGCATCGTTTGGCTCGGGACAGTTCCCCCTTATGCAGAATTGAACATGACATCTAAACCTGATATAATCATTGCACAATGTAATGAGGGGTCCAACTTGTTCTTTTACTGCATGTTGGGGTACATGGGACTATTAGCCACTGTAAGCTTCATTGTGGCATTTTTATCCAGGAAGCTCCCGGACAGCTTCAGTGAGGGCCAGTACATCACCTTCAGTATGTTTGTGTTTCTCAGTGTCTGGATATGTTTTATTCCAACTTATCTGAGCGCAGAAGGGAAGAACCTGGTCACAGTTGAAGTGCTTGCAATCATAGCTTCCAGTTCTGGTCTGTTGGGTTGCTTGTTCTTTCCTAAATGTTATATCGTTCTGTTCAGGCCTGAAATGAACACAAAACAGTATGTTCGAGGAAAGTAATGAACTTGATCCACCTAAAGTTTTTGTGTCCAGCAAAACTTCATATGTTTTCACCTAAGTTCATGCATCCACCTAATATTTATGCATCAACCTAAAGTTCATGTATCCACCTGAAGTTCATGTGTGTCCTCCAAAAATATATTTGTCTATCTAAAGTTCACGTGTCCTCCTACAGTTCACGTGTGTCCACCTAAAGTTCACGTGTGTCCTCATAAAATACATGTTTCCAGGTAAAGTTCATGTATCTAAAGTTCATGTGTCCCACCAAACTTCACGTGTCTTCCTGGAGTTCTGGTGTACACCAAAAGTTCATGTTGGTCCATCTAGGTTTGATGTGCCCCTTAAAGTTTGTGTGTCCACCTAAAGTTCAAATGTCCTCCTAAAGTTCAAGTATGTCCACCTAAAGTTAATTTGTGTCCACCTAAAGTGCACATGTGCTCTCCTAATGTTCATGTGTCCTCCTAAAGTTTATGTGTGCCCACCTAAAGTTCATATGTGTCCTTCAAACGTTCACATCTATCCCCCTAAAGTTCATATGTGTCCTCCTAAAGTTCACGTGTGTCATCCTAAAGTTCATGTATCCAACTAAAGCTCATGTGTCCACCCAAAGTTCATAGTCGGACCTCTCCTCTGGACTGGAGGACATAGAAAATCGCAACAGGCAAAATAATATAAAAGTGAGAGGTCTCCCAGAGTCTGTGGCCCCTGCTGACTTGGACTCCACATTGCAGCATTTATGTCTCCACATCCTGGGTGACGAAGAGTTAAAATACATTAAGCTGGACCGTGTACACAGGGCTCTGAGCCCAAAGCTCCTAGCAGATGCACATCCTAGGGATGTGCCATATTTTTCATTTTATAAGACGCACTGGATTATAAGACGCACCCCGAATTTAGAGATAATAAAAGGTAAAAAAAAAAAGGTGTCCGGTGATGTCTTCCCAGGGGGGGGGGGGGGGGCTGCAGGGGTGGTGGAGTGGAGTCACAGGGGCAAGGGCGGTGGGAGTGGTGTCTCTGCTGATAGTGGTAGGGTCTATGCTGGCAGCAGTGGGTCTGGGCTGGTAGCGTAAGCTGTGGTGGCAGCAGAAGCTGCGGTGGCTGTGTAGAGCAGGCTGGTGCGGCGGGTGTCCCAGATGCTCTGTCAGCGGTCCGGGGTTCAAAGAGGTGGCACATTCTAAGCCGAGAGCTCCATCTGCGCACGTGCTGACTCCGGGCACCATCATTTGAAGCCAGTGCATCTGAGACACCCGCCCCAGCTTCCACTGCCAGCACAGCCACTGCAGCCGCAAAGCGAGGCAGACAGCTGGCACCCTACACAGAGAGGCAGCCAGCTGGCTACCTGCATGCACAGAGAGGCAGCCGGCCGCTCACACAGAGAGGCACTAGCCGCATGCACAGACAGCTGGCTGCACAGAGAGGCAGCTGGCCGCCCGCACAGATAGCACCCCGCGCCAATTCTCCACCTACTGGTAATTTATATTCGGATTTTAAGATGCACCCCTCATTTTCCTCCCAAATTTTTGGGAGGAAAACTGCGTCTTATAATCTGAAAATTGTTTTTAAAATTAAGAACGCAATTATGGCTGCTGCACGCCAGAAAGGCAAAACTGAATATATGGACTCACACATATTACTACAGCCAGACTTGGCCAGACGTATGCTACAATTAAGAATAGCCTTAAAGGGAACCTATCACCAGATTTGGCGAATATAAGCTGCGGCCACCTCCACTGAACTCTTATATACAGCATTCTAGAATACTGTATATACGAGCCCAGGCTGCTGTGTAGAAAGTAAAAATCATTTTATAATACTCACCTAAGGGGCGGTGCGGTACAGACTGGTCGGATGGGTGTTTCTGTTCTACGGTACCGGCGCCTCCTCTTTCAGCCATCTTTGTGCTCCTTCTTCTGAAGCCTGGGTGCATGACGCGTCCTACATCATCCAGCACTAGCCGGCATTGAGGTCCCGCGCAGGTGCACTTTGATCTGCCCTGAGCAGGACAGATGAAAGTATTGTAATGCGCATGCGCTACTGCTTTTAAGAGTAGGTTAATTTTAAGTGAGAGATAGAATATCAAAAATAAAATCCAGAAATTCACATTGTATAAATCATATAAATTTATTTGCATTTTGTAGAGAGAAATAAGTATTTGATCCCTCTGGCAAACGAGGCTTATTACTTGGTGGCAAAACCCTTCTTGGCAAGAACCGCAGTCAGACATTGTTTGTAGTTGATGATGAGGTTTGCGCACGTCAGGAGAAATTTTACTCCACTCCTCTTTGCAAATCATCACTAAATCATTAAGATTTTGCGGCTGATTCTTGGCAACTCAGAGCTTCAGTTCCTCCATACATTTTCTATCGGATTAAGGTCTGGAGACTGGTAGGGGATCAAATACTTATTTCTCTCCACAAAATGCAAATAGAGTTATAAAATGTGATTTTCTGGATTTTATTTTGGATATTCCATCTCTCACTGTTAAAATTAACTTACCCTTAAAAATTATAGACTGTTCATGTCTGTGTCAGTGGACAAACTTACAGAATCAGCAAGGGATCAAATAATTATTTCCCTCACTGTATATATATATATATATATATATATATATATATATATATATATATATATATATATATATCTTGAATAGGATTTTTATATGTTGATATTTTAATTTTATATATACTCATTAAATGTATGTGATTTAAATATGTGAATATGCTAATGATTATGTCATTTCTGCTGCTTCCATTTCCTGGTAGTCATTTTTTAAATTGTTTTGGAGTCATTTGGTTATACATGCTATGAGTAAGAACAAGTAGACCGAAACGCGTAAGCAGAACAGCCC
Source organism: Anomaloglossus baeobatrachus (assembly GCF_048569485.1). Lineage (NCBI taxonomy): Eukaryota > Metazoa > Chordata > Amphibia > Anura > Aromobatidae > Anomaloglossus > Anomaloglossus baeobatrachus. Next base: position 54,301,802 of record NC_134360.1, on the reverse strand, counting down.
CCTGGGGTATTGGGGACAACCCCCCCTTTCTTCTTTTTTCTCCAATTACTCATGTTTTAAATTTATGGAACAAACGTTTTTATATACCGGAAGTGATGCTGGATTATCTTTCCCTCTGCATCAGGAAGCTCCCCCTAGTGGTGGCTTCAGACAGAATCTTATCATGTATCTCTGTATACAGAGAGCTCCCCATAGTGGTGGCTGCAGACAGAATCTTATCATGTATCTCTGTATACAGAGAGCTCCCCATAGTGGTGGCTGCAGACAGAATCTTATCATATATCTCTGTATACAGGGACCTCCTCTAGTGGTGGCTGCAGACAGAATCTTATCATGTATCTCTGTATACAGGGAGCTCCCCCTAGTGGTGGCTGCAGACAGAATCTTATCATGTATCTCTGTATACAGGGAGCTCCCCCTAGTGGTGACTGCAGACAGAATCATATGCATCTCTATACAAGGAGCGCCCCCTTGTGGTGGCTGCAGACAGAATTTCATCATGTATCTCTGTATACAGGGAGCTCCCCCTAGTGGTGGCTGCAGACTAAATCTCATCATGTATCTCTGTATACAGGGAGCTCCCCATAGTGGTGGCTGCAGACAGAATCATATGCATCTCTGTATACAAGGAGCGCCCCCTTGTGGTGGCTGCAGACAGAATCTCATCATGTATCTCTGTATACAGGGAGCTCCCCCTAGTGGTGGCTGCAGACAGAATCTTATCATGCATCTCTGTATACAGGGAACTCCCCCTAGAGGTGGCTGCAGACAGAATCATATGTATCTCTGTATAAGGGAGCTCCCCCTAGAGGTGGCTGCAGACAGAATCTCATCATGTATCTCTGTATACAGAGAGCTCCCCATAGTGGTGGCTGCAGACAGAATCTTATGTATCTCTGTATACAGGGAGCTCCCTCTAGTGGTGGCTGCAGACAGAATCTCATCATGTATCTCTGTATACAGGGAGCTCCCCCTAGTGGTGGCTGCAGACAGAATCTTATCATGTATCTCTGTATACAGGGAGCTCCCCCTAGTGGTGGCTGCAGACAGAATCTGATCATGAATCTCTGTATACAGGGAGCTCCCCCTAGTGGTGACTGCAGACAGAATCTTATCATGTATCTCTGTATACAGAGAGCTCCCTCTAGTGGTGGCTGCAGACAGAATCTCATCATGTATCTCTGTATACAGGGAGCTCCCCCTAGTGCTGGCTGCAGACAGAATCTTATCATGTATCTCTTTATACAGGGAGCTCCCCCTAGTGGTGGCTGCAGACAGAATCTTATCATGAATCTCTGTATACAGGGAGCTCCCCCTAGTGGTGACTGCAGACAGAATCATATGCATCTCTGTATACAAGGAGCGCCCCCTTGTGGTGGCTGCAGACAGAATCTCATCATGTATCTCTGTATACAGGGAGCTCCCCCTAGTGATGGCTGCAGACAGAATCTTATCATGTATCTCTGTATACAGAGAGCTTCCCCTAGTGGTGGCTGCAGACAGAATCTCATCATGTATCTCTGTATACAGGGAGCTCCCCCTAGTGGTGGCTGCAGACAGAATCTTATCATGAATCTCTGTATACAGGGAGATACCCCTAGTGGTGACTGCAGACAGAATCTTATCATGTATCTCTCTATGCAAGAAGCTCCCCCTAGTGGTGGCTGCAGACAGAATCTCATCATGTATCTCTGTATACAGGGAGCTCCCCCTAGTGGTGGCTGCAGACAGAATCTTATCATGAATCTCTATATACAGGGAGCTCCCCCTAGTGGTGACTGCAGACAGAATCTTACCATGTATATCTGTATACAGGGAGCTCCCCTTAGTGATGGCTGCAGACAGAATCTTATCATGTATCTCTGTATACAGGGAGCTCCCCTTAGTGATGGCTGCAGACAGAATCTTATCATGTATCTCTGTATACAGGGAGCATCCCCTAGTGGTGGCTGCAGACAGAATCTCATCATGTATCTCTGTATACAGGGAGCTCCCCCTAGTGGTGGCTGCACACAGAATCTTATCATATATCTGAATGTTTATCGAGAGAGTTTGAAGCTTTGTGACAATAATGGGTCTTAAACTGATGTGTAATAAATCATGTATTTATTATATTACAAGGTAGAATGTTATATCACAGCATATAGAAGAGAATTCTCAGAATATGTGGAATGTTTGAACCTCATCCAGATCTGATGAATGATTATACATAACAAATTCTAATAGAATTGTAAGATATGAAGGTCAGGGTCACATTGTCTCTGAACGCCATGTTGCATGTCTCCAGCGTCTAATCCTCAGTTACACAGACTTGTTGTACAGCAGTGGGTGGATGGGTTAAGGGCCTTCAGTGTCAGACATGTTGCCTCCTTGATACATCCTCGGGTCAGTACAACTGGAAGAGAGGAAGAAATGAAAATCAAGATAAATATAGGAAATACTGAAGATCTGGATAGATACATTGTAACACAAGAGAATGCAGTGGATATAGGGACCTTGTGCTAGTGGGAGAGGTCATATATACCGTGTGTTTCCACCAAAATTAGACAAGGTCTTACATTATTTTTTTGCTAAGAAAGATGTCTTATTTTTTTTCCATGAACAATCCACATTTATTCTTGAACCCCCCCCCCAAAAAATCATCATTTATTCAAATATAGTCATATTGCATTCTGGAGCATCAAAATAACTCTCCTGTGACGCTGTACTCTAAGATGTACAATAGCAGTACAGCGCAGTAATGTGGGACTGAGAGGATTCCTGAAACTATCTGGGAAGGTAGTTAGCTGGTAAACCACTAGGGGGCGTAAAAGTGGAGGAAACGTATGAGCAGGGAATTCCCTAGCAGAGGTAATACTAGTCAAGCCCACCAGATGGCAGTAGAATCGTCAGAAAGCCGTGTCACAACATGAGGTCTTGTAAGTACACAAGCGCAAAGTCTAAACGTAGTCAGAGGGAAGCAAATAGTCAGTAGTCGGGAAATCAGAGCCTAGAAGCGAAGGGGAGTGGGAAGACAAGACAGAATAAAGGTAAACAGATAAGGAACGAACAGGGAGACAGCGGGAGAGACACTGATGGAAACAGACAACAGAGGAGGTTAACAGGTCAGGTGAACACGGAGGTCAGGAGGGGGCAGGGCAGACAACAGGTCACTCAAGAGCAGAACACAGCAGAGCCAGAAGTATCACTGGCGAAGTCCAAGAGAAACAGTGCCCTAATAAAGCAGCCTGACCTCCAGAACGAGGCAGAAAGGATTAACCCCTAATGTGACTTGCATCAGAAGTGAAACTAAAAAAAAGGCTCAGCTCCAGCTGAGCCAGGAGTCAATCATGACAGTACTCCCTGCTCCCTGCTCCCTACTCGTGCCTTCCCAGGCACGAGTAAGTCGGTCAGCATGGACAGATCGTGCCGGAACCCAGGATCGCTCCTCCGGTCCGTAACCCCTCCAATGTACCAAGTACTGAAGCGAACTACGGACCCGCCGAGAATCGATGATGCGCTCAATCTCGTGTTCCATCTGACCATCCACCGAAACGGGAAGAGGGGGATGAGGACACTCGGAAACAGAAGGAACAAAAGGCTTGAGCAGAGATTTGTGAAACACGTTATAAATGCGAAAGGACTGCTGTAACCGCAGACGAAAAGCCACTGGGTTGACAATCTCGATGATCTCATACGGACCAATAAATTTTGGACCCAACTTAGTGGAAGGAATTCTCAGACAAATGTTTTTGGTAGACAACCAAACTTTATTCCCCACCTGAAAATTAAATCCTACCGATCGTCTCTTGTCAGCAGAGCGCTTTTGCCGCCCTAAAGCCACCTCAACATTATGCCGGACCTCCCTCCAAACCTCCTCCAACTGCAGAACTGCAGAATCAGCCCCAGGACACCCAGAATCAAGTCTAGAAAATTCACCGAAATGGGGATGGTATCCATAGTTACAAAAAAATGGAGTAGTACCCGTGGACTGATGGACCCGGTTATTGAAAGCAAATTCAGCCATAGGCAGTGAGGAACACCAATCGTCCTGCTGAGACGTAGCCAGACACCGCAGAATTTGTTCCAATGACTGATTAGTTCTCTCAGTCTGCCCATTGGTCTCGGGATGGTAAGATGAAGAAAAGGACAACTCAATACCCAGCCGTCTACAAAATGCTCTCCAAAATTTGGAAACAAACTGAACCCCCCTGTCGGACACAATGTTAACAGGGATGCCATGCAATCTAACCACATGTTCAATAAACAATTTGGACAGAGTCTCAGCATTAGGTAATCCCGACAAGGGAACAAAATGCGCCTGTTTGCTGAATCTGTCCACCACCACCCAAACAACAGTCTTGGCAGCGGAAACAGGTAAATTAGTGATAAAATCCATGGACAAATGAGTCCAGGGCCTATCTGGAATTGGTAAGGGCACTAATTCCCCGGCCGGCCGGTTATGGGGAACTTTAGCACGTGCACACGCATCACAAGCAGACACAAACACGGCGACATCGGAGTACATAGAGGGCCACCAAAACAACCTGACAATAGCCTTACGAGTAGCTGAGACCCCCGGATGACCACCAAGCACAGAGTCATGAAATTCCTGGAGAACCCGTAATCGAAACTGGACAGGAACAAACAATTTGGCATCGGGCAATGAAGGAGGGGCCAATGCCTGTGCAACACGAATCTCAGCCTCCAATCCGGAGGATAAAACAGCAACGACTACCCCATGAGGAAGAATGGAGGAAGGAGGTTTGGGAGGCGAAAACGGATCCAAACTGCAAGATAACGCATCCGCCTTAACATTCTTAGAACCGGGCCGAAAAGTAATGGAAAAGTGAAAACGGGAAAAAAAAGTGACCACCTAGCCTGTCTAGGAGTCAACCGTTTAGCAGACTTGATGTAAGACAGGTTTTTATGGTCAGTAATAACAGTGATCCGATGAACAGCCCCCTCCAAAAAATGCCTCCATTCTTCGAAGGCCAACTTTATGGCCAACAACTCTCGATTCCCCACATCATAATTCTTCTCAGCAGAAGAAAATTTTTTGGAGAAGAAGGTACACGGTCTTAAATTAGTAAATTAGTTAAAGTAGCGGGTCCTTGGGAGAGCACCGCCCCCACACTCACCTCTGAAGCATCAACCTCCAAGATAAACGGCTGAGAGAGGTCAGGTTGAACAAGTACAGGAGCAGTCATAAAACATTCCTTTAACCTCAGAAATGCTTCCTGCGGTGACCACTCCCTAAGATCAGCCCCCTTGCAGGTGAGATCCGTGAGTGGCTTGACCACTTGAGAAAACCCTTTAATACATTTCCTGTAATAAGTGGCAAAACCCAGAAAACGCTGCAGACCCTTGAGGTCTCTGGGTTGCACCCAATTATAAATGGCTTGTACTTTTCTGGGATCCATCCGAAAACCATCAGCAGACAGAATAAAACCTAGAAAGGTGATTTCTTGGACACAAAAAGTACATTTTTCAGGTTTAGCAAATAGGGAATTCTCCCGTAACCTATGAAGTATTGTACGTACATGATCAATATGAGACTCTTTGTTGGACGAGAAGACAAGAATATCATCTAGGTACACAACCATAAAACGGCCAATAAATTCAGAGAAAATATTATTCATAAAATTCTGAAACACTGCAGGAGCATTAGTAAGGCCGAAAGGCATGACCACGTTTTCAAAAAGGCCCTCTGAGGTAAGGAATGCCGTTTTCCACTCATCCCCTTCCTGAATGCGAATGAGGTTATAGGCTCCCCTGAGATCAAGCTTGGAGAACCATTTAGCTCCAGATAACTGATTATAGAGGTCCGAGAGGAGTGGAAGTGGATAGGTATTTCTCACCGTGATCTTATTAAGTTCCCGAAATTCGAGGCAAGGGAGGAGGCCACCATCCTTCTTAACAAAAAAGAACCCAGCAGCAACAGGCGAGACAGAAGGATGGATGTGTCCCTTACGTAAACTATTGGATATGTAATTTTTCATGGCAGTGCGTTCCGGGCCAGAAAGATTATACAAATGGGCCTTGGGTAATTTGGCACCTGGAACCAGGTTAATAGCACAATCGTAAGGACGGTGGGGTGGCAGGACCTCAGCCTCTTTTTCAGAGAACACGTCTCCAAAATCCTTCAGGTACTCCGGAATACCCTCCAGATTAGTTGAAGACACCTGAACAGTGATAAGACAACCATTAGAACATTTAGGACCCCATTTAACAATATCGCGAGAGTCCCAGTCAATTACAGGATTATGCATGTGCAACCAGGGGAATCCCAGCACCAGTCCCGCAGGGAGATTATCCATGATATAACATGAAATAAGTTCCTGATGAAGGGACCCCACTTTAAGCAAAAATTCCTCACAGACAAATTCAACCACATTTCGTGACAATGGTGTCCTATCAATAGCAATAATGTGAACCGGAGTCTCTAGCCTAACTGTCCCTATCTTAGCTTTGGAAACCAGACTGGAGTCAATGAAGTTCATGGAGGAACCACAGTCCACGAAAGCAGAGGCTGGAATACAACAGTCTCCTATTACAAGTTCCACCTCAAGCTAAATTTTTTGGAAAGAGGAAAAGGGTACCTGAGGGTCTGGGTGACCTCCTCGAACATCACCCAGACCTAAGCGTTTCCCAACGGTTTAGTAGCAGGAGGACAGGTAGGACAGTCCTTCCTCCAATGTCCCGGACTTCCACAGTAGAAACACAATTTCCACTCCCGTCGTCGTCTCCTCTCCTTCTCCTTGGAATCTGTGGCACTGACCTCCATGGGCACCGCAAATGAAACAACCTCAGCTTTGACCGGGCATAATGAGGTTTCCCGCAGGGTCACTCCTCTCTCCCGCAACCTCCGATCCATCCGTACTGCCTGGGTCATGGCCTCCTCCAAAGAACTGGGTGGAGGATGAAGGGCCAGAGCGTCCTTGAGATGATCAGAGTCCTCTCCTAAACTGGCATCTCAGAGCAGAATCATTCCAGGAAACCGTCGTAGACCACTGCCTGAACTCAGAACAATACCACTCTGCAGTGCGTCTACCCTGAGAGAGACCCATGATCCTGTCCTCTGCCACCATGACCCAGTCCGGTTCATCATAAATAAGTCCTAGAGCGTCAAAAAACCTATCCACAGACATACGCTCAGGGGCTGTCGGAGGTAAAGAAAAGGCCCAAGTCTGAGGTCCCTCCCTAAGCAAGGAAATTATTATCCCCACCCGCTGAATATCATCCCCAGAGGAACGGGGTCTAAGAGAAAAAAGTAATTTACAGCTCTCCCGAAACGTGTGAAACCTCTCCTTTCATATATCTAATAAATGATGCACTCAGTAATATTTATGGATTGAAAGGAGGTTTATTGTACTAACAGAAAATGTGCAATCTGCATTTAAACAAAATTTGACCGGTGCAAAAGTATGGGCACCTCAACATAAAAGTGACATTAATATTTTGTAGATCCTCCTTTTGAAAAAATAACAGCCTCTGGTCTCTTCCTGTAGCTTTTAATGAGTTCCTGGATCCTGGATGAAGGTATATTTGACCATTCCTGTTTACAAAACAATTCCAGTTCAGTTAAGTTTGATGGTCGCCGAGCATGGACAGCATGATTCAAATCATCCCACAGATGTTCAATGATATTCAGGTCTGGGGACTGGGATGGCCATTCCATAATATTGTAATTTTTCCTCTGCATGAATGCCTGAGTAGATTTGGAGCGGTGTTTTGGATCATTGTCTTGCTGAAATATCCATCCCCTGCGTAACTCCAACTTCGTCACTGATTTTTGCACATTATTGTCAAGAATCTGCTGATACTGAGTTGAATCCATGCGACCCTCAACTTTAACAAGATTCCTGGTGCCGGCATTGGCCACACAGCCCCAAAGCATGATGGAACCTCCACCAAATTTTACTGTGGGTAGCAAGTGCTTTTCTTGGAATGCCGTGTTTTTTTAGCTCCATGCATAACGCCTTTTTGTATGACCAAACAACTCAATCTTTGTTTCATCAGTCCACAGGACCTTCTTCCAAAATGTAACTGGCTTGTCCAAATGTGCTTTTGCATACCTCAGGCGACTCTGTTTGTGGCGTGCTTGCAGAAACGGCTTCTTTCGCATCACTCTCCCATACAGCTTCTCCTTGTGCAACGTGCGCTGTATTGTTGACCGATGCACAGTGACACCATCTGCAGCAAGATGATGCTGCAGGTATTTGGAAGTGGTCTGTGGATTGTCCTTGACTGTTCTCACCATTCTTCTTCTCTGCCTTTCTGATATTTTTCTTGGCCTGCCACTTCTGGGCTTAACAAGAACTGTACCTGTGTTCTTCCATTTCCTTACTATGTTCCTCACAGTGGAAACTGACAGTTTAATCTCTGAGACAACTTTTTGTATCCTTCCCCTGAACAACTATGTTGAATAATCTTTGTTTTCAGATCATTTGAGAGTTGTTTTGAGGAGCCCATGATGCCACTCTTCATAGGAGATTCAAATAGGAGAACAACTTGCAAGTGGCCACCTTAAATACCTTTTCTCATGATTGGATACACCTGCCTATGAAGTTCAAAGCTCAATGAGGTTACAAAACCAATTTAGTGCTTTAGTAAGTCAGTAAAAAGTAGTTAGGAGTGTTCAAATCAAGAAATTGATAAGGGTGTCCATACTTTTACACCAGTCAAATTTTGTTTAAATGTGGATTGCACATTTTCTGTTAGTACAATAAACCTCATTTCAATCCAGAAATATTACTCAGTCCATCAGTTATTAGATATATGAAACTGAAATAGCTGTTGCAAAAACCCAAATTGTTATAAAGAAAAAAGGTTAACATTAATAGGGGTGCCCAAACTTTTTCATATGACTGTATTTTCTATTAATAGTGTGACATGTGAATCAGCTCAAAATTTTAATTGGCTGTAGGAAGACAATAGGCACCATGTGTTTCCTATCCATAGATAGATCAAATCATAACTAGAAATATGATGGTCATATCTTCCGCGAGGGACACTCAGGGGCGGAAGTATGTGAAAAACTGCAAATTCATAAGTTGCTGTTAAGTAAATGCATTGCCCATGTTCAGCCCAATCTTAGGTCACAAGGTGGGATGGGACATGGGAGGTACGTAGGTTCATAAAAGTCAAAGTGGACATTTTGAGAGGGTTCTTCTCTGAGAGGTCACGCGCAGTACATGTGTGAGTAGTCCCAGTAAAACCAATGGCTCCACAGCGCCTCCCCTGTGCCATCCATCACCAGTCTTATTAATAAGGAATAAGGTAACTGATCCATCTGTGTATCTGTTTGTAACCTTAACTTATATGTAACTATACTTCTAACATAATATCTGTAAATTCCATCTTGTATATAGTGTATTATCTAGTGTGCCCTTAAAGCGATGAAACATATAATTTAATCTTGGGCAGTTACTTTTATCTTGATCCCTGAACCCCATGCCTGTGAGCTCGGTTGAATATTAAATGCTACCTGGGCTGGTTTCTGGCCCGCCGCCCGATATAGTCTTGTTAACAGACCAGGCCTTTATCTTACAAGGAATTGATAGCAGACTACTGTACTGGATCGGCAGAATTCTGTTTCACTGGGGCTAGTGGAAAGGTTCTGGCGCCGGTTGGGGTTATGAGAAAGCTGAGTGCCGCACCGGAGTTTGCGCAGCCTGCTCTGTCTCCCTCCCCGTGCTTCACTGTGCTTCCCTATGCCCGTGGGGACAGTAGGTGTCAGTGTTACATTGCGCCAAGTGGACCTTATGTACTCCTTTGGGGCGCGGAACGTTGCGTGTTGGCCGAAGTGACTAGGTCGTATAGTCAGGGTGGGGCTGTGAGGTTCGGTATCATCACAGACTGAAGGGTCCACGACCGAGTGGAGAGATCTTGAGTGATCCCCCTGGCCCGGTTTGTGACACTATCTATATTATCCACACACACACATACACACACACACACACACCTGCCTATCTCATTTTCAGCTTAAGGGTATGTGCCCACAATCCGGACATGCCGCCTCCTTGATTCAGAGTGTCTTCTCCTGTGGGGCTGCGAGTGTTCTCCGCAGAAGACCACAGCTGCCTGTGCACATGATCAGGGTTTTGGCAGCTGCGTGTTTTGTCTGTGTTCTCCATGCGGAGAACACTCGAGGCTCCCCAGTCTAAATTGACATGCTGCGGCTCGGGAAGCCATACCGCATGTCAATTTATGCTGCAGGAAAAGCAAACACAGTGGGCAGGAGATTTCTATAAACCCCATCCACTGTGCTTGTACTGTACAATGCAGCGTTTTGGATGCACTGAAAACATACTGTGTCGAAAACGCTATCAACACTGATCATGGGCATGCAGCCTTATACTCCTGCAATTTAGAGACTTTTAGGTGACAACCTACTCCCATGACGTGATGTCACAAAGGTCCTGAAGCAGTGTTATCATCAAAATATAAACTCTGGGTCCTCTAGGAAAGTGGTGTCTCTGTGAAATTTCCCAGTTTTCTCTCCCTTCCCCCTAATGTCAGTCCTCTATACCAGCCTATAAATGCATACAGTCGCACACTGAAAAAGCCAAAAATGTACAAGGGAAAATATGGCACTGCATTACTGCAAAAGAGAGATGTTTAGTTTATGTATTGGCCAATGCATGTAAGCCCGGAGACCAACGGCAAGGTATATCTCTGTAATCCGGGAACCTAACTTAAAATGCCACTATCTAGGTTAAAAACATCCTTATCTGGGCAAAATGCCACTATTTGGACTACAAACCTCCATGTATGGGCTGCTAGGCTCCTGCTATAATAGTTATGAACACAGCCAGGTCTTAGGGCGGAGTTCTCAGTCAGAAAAAGACTCACTAGAAATATCAAAAAACTGACCCGCACATCCAACAAATGTGAACAGGTGCTAACTGAAAAAACATAGTAACTATAAATGCATACAGTCGCACACTGAAAAAGCCAAAAATGTACAAGGGAAAATATGGCACTGCATTACTGCAAAAGAGAGATATTTAGTTTATGTATTGGCCAATGCATGTAAGCCCGGAGACCAACGGCAAGGTATATCTCTGTAATCCGGGAACCTAACTTAGTGGCATTTTGCCCAGATAAGGATGTTTTTAACCTAGATAGTGGCATTTTAAGTTAGGTTCCCGGATTACAGAGATATACCTTGCCGTTGGTCTCCGGGCTTACATGCATTGGCCAATACATAAACTAAATATCTCTCTTTTGCAGTAATGCAGTGCCATATTTTCCCTTGTACATTTTTGGCTTTTTCAGTGTGCGACTGTATGCATTTATAGTTACTATGTTTTTTCAGTTAGCACCTGTTCACATTTGTTGGATGTGCGGGTCAGTTTTTTGATATTTCTGTATACCAGCCTGTCTCTTGTTCAGATCTTTTAGACTCCTGCAATTCAGAGACCTTTGGTCACATGACTGAAGTCATCAAAGGTCCGTAACAAATCTTAACTTCGGAATTCAACTGCTGGGGCCCCTAAGAGAGTGGGGCCCTGAGAAATTTACTTTCAGGGCAGTCTTATTTTCAAGGAAACATGGTCGATATCTTTTACTATGAGTATACTGGTGTGTATTCCTCTCCCTAAAAGCGGCATGCAGGGGACAATCTATAGACATTGGCCTCCTCAATTGTAACCGTGATAGTATTTTGGGTGGGAGAGGTTAAATTCTTTGGCTGTGTGCCCACGATTAGGGTTCACAATGTTTTGGTTGCAGTGTGTTTCTGCTGCGTCCAAAATGCTGCATTGTACAGTACAAGCACAGTAGATGGGATTTATAGAAACCTCCTGCCCACTGTGCTTGTTTTCCCCGCAGCAAACACTGACACGCGGTGCGTTGCTGAGCCGCAGCATGTCAATTAATTGTTGCAGAGCAGCGAATGTTCTCCGTAGGAACAACAGAGAGAAAGACCACAGTGGCTCGAGTCTTGATAGTAGGCATGGGCAGCTGCGGTCTCCAGCAAGGAGACTCATGGCCCCGCAGGTCAGGACCTACCGCATCCAGGATGCAGCGTGTCCTAATCGTATGCACATACTCTAAAGGCTGCTTTACACCAGACAATCTATCGTGCGATAGATCGTCGGGGTCACGGTTTTTGTGACGCACATCCGGCATCGCTGGCGATGCCGGCCTGTGTGACACCTCCTAGCGACGCAGTATCGCTCACAAATCGTGAGTCGTGTACTGCTCGCTAGGTTCCATAATATCGTTTAATTTAGTTGATCATCGTTTCCGTGGTAGCACACGCCGCTCCGTGTGACACCACGGGAACGATGAGCAGCTCACCTGCCTCTCGCGGCCGCCGCCGGCTCTATGTGGAAGGAAGGAGGTGGGCAGGATGTTTACATCCTGCTCATCTCCGCCCCTCCGCTTCTATTGGCCAGCGGCCGTGTGACGTTGCTGTGACGCCGAACGTCCCTCCCACTCCAGGAAGTGGACGGTCGCCGCCCACAGCGTTGTCGCACGAGAGGTAAGTATGTGTGACGGGGGTTACAGACTTTGTGCGCCACGGGCAGCGATTTGCCCGTGACGCACAAACGACGGGGGCGGGTACGATCGATTGTGAAATTGCACAATCGGTCGTACCGTGTAAATCCCCCTTTAGAGATAACGTCCTTATAAAATAGGAACTTTTTCTGTACAGGTACCAAACCTCTTTTTCACATCAGTCCAATCCCAAACCACCCCAAAAAAACAACAAAACATTCTTTTCCTGTCACCAACCCCCTCCACTTATCTTCTTATCCTCGTTATCAGCTCCCAACACAATTTTACATATGCTACTACCATTATCCTGCCCACAGGGGGTCAGTGACCACCACTTTATGGTTTCTTCCAGGGAGTGTCCAATATTTATTGAATCTTCGGTATAAAGAGGATCTATGGTGCTGCTTACTTGGGGAGGATTCCATAAAGACAAAGCAATGGTCGACATCCTTCTGACAGTTGACTATGGTGCTGATGCACTGGTGCGTCCCGACACAGAGGCTATTCCTGCATTTCAAGGCGTCAGCTGCAGAGATACAGAGAAAAATCACATATATGTATACATATGTTTCGCCCGGGGACCAGGGGTACTCAGATCCGGGCCACAGAGTCACTTCTGTGGGTATCACGATGGCGTGACCCGGTCTGTGATCCCAGGCTCCACAGTAAAAGGGGTTTTGTTAGGGGAGATTGTCCGTGACGCCACCCACGGTTGTGGTGATGGTGGAACACCACCGCTGCTCTGGAAGGGGATCCCGGGAGCGATGACAGGGAGCAGCGTAGTTGTTATGTCCCCTCCGTGGGTAGGGGGGAGTGGTTGTCCCGGGGCCCGGTGATGGGGTAAGCAGGGGGGGGGGCAGGGCGCAGTGCTGCAGTGCAGTGCCCGAGGGCACGAGTGTACTCACAATAAAGTCACACGGAGTCACTGGTGAACTAAGAATTGCCGGTGTCCGCAGCCTTCGGTACGGGGGTGTTTGTATCCCACACACGGTGCAGCAGCCCTGGTTGTTCTTTCCCTGCAGCAAGTGTCTTTCTCTCCACTCTCTTCCACTGCTCCTCAGCCGGGAACGGGGAATCACTCCCCTGTAGTGATCCGGGTACCCAGGTACCGAGGGGCCACCGCCCGGCTCCGGCTACCTGTTCTGGCCCCTTCCTCACTACGGCCTGTCCCGGCCCTCTCAGAGCACACTTCACTCCCAGCCTGGGAGCTACAGCTTCAGACTCCCGTCCTGTCTGCCTCCACACTCTGTCTGCTCCAGCCCCTCCCCTCTCCTCTCCTTTTCCCTTACACTGGGGGCTGTGCTTTGCCATGCTGCACCGTGTGAGATCAGATTACCAAGGAGGATTAACTCTTTATGTGACACCCTGGCTGTGCCAGGGCGTCACACACCCCCTTGGTAAAACACGGCCCGTCCTCGGGCCGGCTAGGCACCGACATTTTATTAAACTGGAAAAGATAAAACATCAAACATTTTCAATCCTCCCAAAACGGGATGCACATCACTTTAACATTGCAGTAACAGTCCAACACTTTTAATAATAACAGGGTAACGGTTCCTTCAGTCACCCACCCAAACAACCTAGCCTTGGTGCTGCCCCTAAAACCCAGGCAGCACCCCTTGACCCCAGTCCAGGAACAGCCCCAAATTGGTCAACGGGACCGGTACTTCGCTGCCGTTGCGGCCGGGCGGACTGCCGGAGCCGTCGTCATCTCCGTCGCGGCCGGGCGGACTGCCGGGGCCGGTGGCAGGGTGGTGACAAAGGTGAGGCCTGGGGACCCCAGGTCTGGGTCCTCCCCAACAGGCGCTGCGGGCTCCGCTACCGGTAACAGGGGTAACGGCTCGGTGCATCGCTGCGGCGGCCTCTTCCAGGAACCAAATGCTGGCAGAGTCCTGGCGTCCCTGCTTCCACAGTCCTTGTCACATAAGCTGCGGTTGCTTTCTACTGCTCCCCCTTGGTACTCGGGAGCAGTCCTTCCAGCAACTTTTAAAGTTTCCCTTTCGCTTCCGGTCCTCCGGAGCTTCACTTCCGCCCGCGTTCTCGGGGGGGCGGAGCCTCTTTTTCGCGCCCAACGCTTGGGGAAGAAGGTGCTGGGCGGGAGATTTTCGCGCCCAAAATGACGGCAAAGATGGTGACTTTAAGATTTTTGCAGCGGATCACCGCTGACAGTCCGGAATAAGGCGCACTTCCTCCAGATAACTGGATGGGTTCGATCCTGTTCGTGACGCCAAATGTTTCGCCCGGGGACCAGGGGTACTCAGATCCGGGCCACAGAGTCACTTCTGCGGGTATCACGGTGGCGTGACCCGGTCTGTGATCCCAGGCTCCACAGTAAAAGGGGGTTTTGTTAGGGGAGATTGTCCGTGACGCCACCCACGGTTGTGGTGATGGTGGAACACCACCGCTGCTCTGGAAGGGGATCCCGGGAGCGATGACAGGGAGCAGCGTAGTTGTTATGTCCCCTCCGTGGGTAGGGGGGGGTTGGTTGTCCCGGGGCCCAGTGATGGGGTAAGCAGGGGGCAGGGCGCAGTGCTGCAGTGCAGTGCCCGAGGGCACGAGTGTACTCACAATAAAGTCACACGGAGTCACTGGTGAACTAAGAATTGCCGGTGTCCGCAGCCTTCGGTACGGGGGTGTTTGTATCCCACACACGGTGCAGCAGCCCTGGTTGTTCTTTCCCTGCAGCAAGTGTCTTTCTCTCCACTCTCTTCCACTGCTCCTCAGCCGGGAACGGGGAATCACTCCCCTGTAGTGATCCGGGTACCCAGGTACCGAGGAGCCACCGCCCGGCTCTGGCTACCTGTTCTGGCCCCTTCCTCACTACGGCCTGTCCCGGCCCTCTCAGAGCACACTTCACTCCCAGCCTGGGAGCTACAGCTTCAGACTCCCGTCCTGTCTGCCTCCACACTCTGTCTGCTCCAGCCCCTCCCCTCTCCTCTCCTTTTCCCTTACACTGGGGGCTGTGCTTTGCCATGCTGCACCGTGTGAGATCAGATTACCAAGGAGGATTAACTCTTTATGTGACACCCTGGCTGTGCCAGGGCGTCACACATACACACCTAATAATTGAAGAAACAAGGCGAAGAGGAAGACCAGTAACCCATTGGCTTGATACAATCAAGATAACGGCGGAGAAGACCCTGGAGGACCTATCTAGGCTGCACAAAATTGATCTTCCTACTGAGCGTTCATCCATCAAGTGGCAGTGGCTCAATATCGATCATACTTTACATACCCGTGATGATTCCTCCCCTCAGGCAGCAATAAAGTCTACATTGTAATGAATTAACAGCAAAGATATGCAAAACAATCTGTTTATAGTGGTGAACCTATGTAAGCAGAGAAGACCCTGGAGGACCTATCTAGGCAGAGAAGACACTGGTGGAGGACATATCTGGGCAGAGAAGACCCTGGAGGACCTGGCTAGGCAAAGAAGACCCTGGAGATCCTATCTAGGCGCAGCAGACCCTGGAGGACCTATCTAGGCGGAGAAGACCCAGGTGGACCTGTCCTGGCAGAGAAGACCTTGGTGGACCTATCTAGGCAAAGAAGACCCTGGTGGACCTATCTAGGTGCAGAAGACCATGGTCCACCTATCTAGGCGGAGAAGACCCAGGTGGACCTGTCTAGGCAGAGAAGACTCAGGTGGACCTTTCTAGGCTACACAAGATCGATCTTCCTACTGAGCGTTCATCCATCAAGTCACCATGGCTCAATATCCACCATACTTTATACACCAATGATTCTTCATCCCCTCAGGCAGCAATAAAGTCTACAAGATTGTAATGAATTAACAACAAAGATATGCAAAACAATCTGTTTACCGTGAAAGAAGAAAAGCCCAAAAGCGATGAGGATGATGGTGGTCTTCATACTGAGCTGCTGGGTGTCCAGGTCTCCATGTGGCTCCTCTATGTGTGCCCGGTATTTATACCTCTGTGCACATTGTGTGTCGTCATCTTCAAGTATTTGCATTCTTTGTACGATTGTACCCATAATGATTGCAGATCCTCCAGGGAAATTCATTCCAGAATTGCTCAATCGCTTTTTTCATTGTTAGTTTTGTACATTTTGGTCACTGGAGGACGAAGGACAGTATTCCAGATGAGTAACGCGTTCTCCTGCTTCGCAGATACAATGTTACAGTGTTGTGATCTCATCAAAACCAAAAACACAACCAATATTTGGGAATAAATTCACTTAAATATAAATCACCGACAAATTTTGCAATTTGCATATAAAACCAATTTTTCTTGAATATAAACCATTAAAAATGACTACATAGACAAGATGTCTCAAGCAAACGGACCCTTCAAAGGGTAAATATGTATAAAAAAAAAAAAAATTACCATATGTTGGGAACACCAAATCAAAGAATCTTGCAAAAAATCATGCAAAAAATAAACCCTTATAGAAAAAAAGAATAATATATATGTATAGATTAAGAGTACAAAAATGATGACACAAGTGTGCGGTTATTAAATTATAATGGCTACAATTAACCATCAGAAAACGTAATCGCAACAATATACCTACAGGGGAACAGTAGACAAAAGTAAATGGCGCCCCACACCCTCTCCAACGGACATTTCGCACTTGTAACTTCTTCTTCCTTTTTTTTTTTTAGTGTTGTGATCTGCAAAAACCATCAACGGCAAAGCCTGAACCCGAAGGGTTAAAAAGAATAATATTTATTCACAAAAGAGCGACCATGAACTTTAGCATGGTGTTTTGTGTAAAGAGGATATGTGCCGCCCCTGCAGCGGATCGAACCGCTCGGATCCGAGGGTCGTGATTACTCATGGCTCGAGGGTCTCCGGACCCGGGGGATAGGGGCCATACTCAAATGAAGAAGGGGATTATTTACAGGGGATTGGTATAGTTCGTGACACCACCCGTAGCGTACGGTAATTGGGAGTACCGCCGCTGCCGTTGGGAGTACCCGGGGAGATGGAGGAGGGCAGCAAGATAACGTTACCCTCCACGGGTAGGGGAAGGCCCCAGGACTCTGGATGGTGGGGACAGGTGGAGCGCAGGCTTGCTGGGGTTAATCTGGTACTCACTCAGGAATGAAGCAAACACTGACAACAGGGTAAACCAAGTCTCTTACTGCCGCTGTCTCCTGAGGGGAGCTCGTCCGGGTCCCATCCCCTGCATCACTGCCTGGTGGTCCGTGACCTGTCTCCTGGCACAAATTTAGAGTGTCCTTTCTGGCCCATCAGCTTGAAGCTTTACGGGCCCCGCTCCCCACTGTGGCTAAGTGAAGGAGCTTGCTCTCAGGGGCTCACACTTGGGATTTTAGTGGGCCGCTTGTTTGGGAAAGCCCTATCCCACTCGTTGCGCTAGTGCCCCAATCTCTGAGCTTCGTGGGAACAGTCCATAAAGGTCCTGTCCTCCGCAGGATAATTGCTGATTCGCCTGAAGCTTCTCCCCGACCTAGGGTCCGTGTGCACCGACGTACCTTCGGTCCCGGTGATTAGGCCCAGGCTGCTGACCGTCCTCCAAGACAGGTCCCAGGCACCTAGCCTCAATGCCCTGCGACCGGGGGTCCAACTCCTCTAGGTCCAGACCACCGTCTGCGACCTAGTCTGGTTCTCCCCTGGGAGCTACAACTCCCAGCTTCCTCGAGCTCCTCACAGCTCAAGGGCTACCACTCAACTCTACTGACACCTCCTACCTCCCTGTCTGACCCCTAGGTGGGCGGCCCTATTCCTGCTTAAGCAGCTCACTGGTGTGCCTGACAGGTGTGGTGCAAAGTGTATCTAGGATTTGTGAATGCTGGTGGAGGCAGTACTGCAGGATGGAGACCCAGAACCATGGGGGGGGGTTGAATCCTGCACTGTAGGGAAAGAGCGTGCAGAACCCTGTGGGGACCTGAATAGTCCAGGGCGTCACAGATACATAAAGATGCGTTGCTTTTGTGTATTTATGGTATATTCTATTGCTCGGCAAACAGTCTGATGTGTATAGGGGTCACTGACTCTCATGAAGATAAGGATCCGGCATCTCCAATTTTGGAGGTCCAGACATTTTGCTCTCTAAGAGATAAGCCGACACCAAAGAGGTCCTGCAGTAGCCGAGTCACAAACTACGTAGGAGATAGATAGTTGGCAGGATGGAAAGCGCAATAGAGTTTCAACTGTACAGGAATAAGGGGGTGTTCTGCTCACCTGACGCGGTTGTGAAGTCGCAACCCTTATATATAAATAATATAAAAAGTTGACGTGGATCCAAGGTGTGTAGAGTTCATAAAATGGAGACACTTGGATGTAATCTGCGTCACCTATGGTCCAGTGATGGACAGAAGATGACAAGTAGAATACATATTGGGCCAACGCATTTCGAAACACACTGGTTTCTTCATCAGGACAAACTACATTGCAAGCAATGCGATTTGTCCTGATGAAGAAACCAGTGGATTTCCAAACATGTTGTTCCAATAACCCGCATGTTTTCTAATTCTTCATCTTAAGTAGCGCGAATTACATCCACAAGTCTCCATTTCATGAACTGTACCTGTGACGCCCTGGGCAAGCCAGGGGTCACAGGTCACAACAACACACACACCCCACATTCCCTGCAGGTACACCAGCTAACCAGAAATCCTTGTTGCCTTCCTCCAGGGGCTGGTGTCCACACCAGGGGGTGGAGCCAGGCGGTTGGTGTCCGCCCACCAAGGAGTTCACAGCCCTGGAGGCAGGAAGAAGCAGGCAGAGTGTGGAGTTTGAAGAGAATGGAAGTCTAGCTGAGGGCTAGAGAGGAGTTCAGCCAGGGAGGAGGAAGTGGAAGGAAGTGAAGTGTAGTGGAGCTGAAGAAGAAAGCTAAAGTGACAGAGAAGTGAAAGTAGAGAAAGTGCAAAGTGGCAGTTTAGTACAGCCTGAAGTGGTCCGAGGCTGTGTGCCTGGACAGAGATAGCAAGGTCAGCAGACGACGGAGATTGTCTGGAGTGGGACTGTTTGGAGGTTCCTGGAAGGACCGCGGACGGGTGGTGACCCGGCGGTCTGGAGCAGCGTGCAAAGGACAGTCAGCACCAGGGCAGGGGCCTCTCGGACCCCGGCAAGGCTAGGAGTCACCAAATTTGCCGAATCCGTCAGTGAAGGGGACGTAGATCCCCCAACAACCAAGTACCGATTGAAGGCAACAGCTCAACCATTACAGGGGAGACACCGCCACCGCCAGGGCACCAGATTCCCCAGGGCCAGCGCCTGCGGGCAAGGTGTGGAGCTCCTCCGGCCCAGATTGTAGTCGGGGAGCGGGTAACCGGTGGGAACCCATCGCTACCAATAGAAGTAACATAGGTGCAGGGAAGAGTGACCATCACCGCCAACTGCAGGGAACCGCAGCACCGTGAACCGTCCGAGGGACCCGTCCAACCAGCCGTTTGTTTACCGAGAACTGTGTCGTGGTTACTGGCTGAGTGAGTACCACAGTGCCGCAAGGCACAGCGCTGCCCCCGCGTCCCTGCGCCCACCAGGCCCTGCACCCTACAAGCCATCACCGGGCCCCGGGATCACCAACCCCTACCCACGGAGGGGCAACACAACACCTGGCTGCTCCCCTTCACGATCCCCGGGATCCCTGCATCGAGCAGCGGTGGTGCTACACATCACCACAACCGTGGGTGGCGTCACGGACATTATCCCAACACCCCAAATCTCCCCCCTTTCACTTACGGGCGAGGAGTGTCGCTCGAGAAACCCCCGGGATCCGGCCCACAGCTCGAGCCACCACTGAGCAGCGGCAGCCGCCGGACCCGAGCAGAAGGAGGTGAGCGCGGTGTGCTGACACCCTCCTCCCCGCCCGCGACAACTTGGCGTCACGAACAGGATCCTACCGCTCTGCCGTTTGGTAGAGGTGCGCCTTGTTACCGCCGGAGGTATCCGGCAAGAAAATTTCAGAAGCCGCCATCTTTGGCGTGAAAAGTTCCCGCTCGAGTGTCTTCTCGAGTAGCAGAGGCGCGAAGGCCAAAACCCCGCCCCGAGAGAGGAGGGGCCAAAAAGAGCTAAGGGGGACGCGATGGCGGCTGGACGCATGTAGCTGCAGCTATAAAAGCAGGGACGCCAGGACTCTGCAAACAAACCGTTCCTGGAAGAAGAAGCCATCATGTGGATGCCGTCCCGCGACACCGTAGCCCCCGCGCCTGGAACCGCGGCGAGGGTGGAAATCCGGACCGCGCAGCTCTACCAACGGCTGCAAGTGAAGATGCAGCTCCTCATGGAGGAGTGGGAGGCCGACATGGCGGACGTTGTAGCCACCGTGCGGAGATGCGAGGAGGAGGCGGAGAAAGGGAGGGTGAGTGACCCACGTCCCGATGCCCTTGAAGGGCCGGTCATCGCGGCTGTGGGGCCCGGTCCAAGCCCTCTCCCCCCGTCGCCTCCCTCGCCACCCGTCCCGGAGGCCGTCACCCCGCCACTAGGCCTGCTACCATCGCAACCGGTAGCAGTACCCAGCGTCCCCGCCCAGGCGGGCCAACCTGTAGCCGGAGCCCGTAGTAAACCGGAGGTGTTGCCGTGGAAGATTCCGAAGGTTGAACCGGAGGCATCCCTTGAGAAGTTCCCCGAGCCGGAGCCGATGACCCGCTCCGAGCCGAAGGCCCAGCAGCGGAAAGCCCCTATGCCCATCCCCCCCACCTCGGCTGAGGTAGCGCCGGGTTGTTGCTGCAAGGCAGCGCCCAAGGCCAAGACACCGCGGGACATGCCGCCCAGATTCCTGACAGTGGGCAATGTCCAGGATGTCCCGCGGGGCCCGACCCGTGCGCCGGCGCTGGCGGCAGTGCCGTATTGGGATAGGGAGCCGGTACCGCTGGGCCTGGAGATCGCCGAGAGGGAGCGGAAGAAGGCCGAGCTGGTGGCTCGAGCTATCCGAGAAAAAGAAAATCTCCGCCAGGCCACGTTCCGTGTCCGGGGACCGCTGTACGAGGGACAGGTGAGGCGGTTTGATGTCCGCCGGGGCTACGGGTTCATCTACGAGCCGGGCCTGGAGGCCGAGGTGTTTGTGGCCCGGCGGGATGTGAATGCCCACCTGCCCGAGGAGCATCCTGGCCGCAACCTAATGCCGGGAGACCTTGTGCGGTACACCCGACACTGTGGAGAGAGGGGGTGGTTTGCCCTGGATGTGAAACTAAGGGGCAGCCAGGAGAGCAGAGTGAGCTCGGCACCCCCACCCTCGGATGAAGCTGAAGGCCTGGAGTAGGGCAGCGGAGCACCGTTGTCCAGTCCCCGTTGGGACCACCAGTTTGTTTGATTGAAAAAGTTGAAAGTTCTGCTAATGATGAAAATGATTACCGAAGTGTAACCTGATTTGCTTTGTGATTAGCAACCGGCTGGAGCCGACACCGTTGTCCCCGTGGGGACCGTTTAAAAAGTTTTGCATGGGAACTATCCATGGACAAGCCCGTGAACTTGCATGGCAACCACAGACGCTAGTGGCATGTAAATATGTTGTTTACCGTTACCGTTTTCCGCAGGCCGCCTCCGGAGAGGCAGATTGGAGGGAGGGCCCGCAGCAGAGCCGGCTGGGGCCCAGCCACCAAAAGGACTGGTGGCTACCCTCTGGAGGGAAGGACAGATCCCGCTCGGGTACCGTGTGCTGGACTGTGGGTCAAGGGGTGCTGCCTGGGCTTTAGGGGCAGCATCAGGGCCAGGTTACTTGGGTGGGAGAGAGCGGAAACCGTAACCCTAAACCGTTTGAAACCGTTTAAGTAAATGTGCCTCCCGTAAGGGAAGAGTTATTAAAAATGTAAAGATGTTACCGTTTTTTGTATCTATTTTCAGAAAAACAAAAAGGAAAATAAAACCGGTGTTGGACGGGCAGCCCGAGGACGGTCTGCGTTTTGCTAAGGGGGAATGTGACGCCCTGGGCAAGCCAGGGGTCACAGGTCACAACAACACACACACCCCACATTCCCTGCAGGTACACCAGCTAACCAGAAATCCTTGTTGCCTTCCTCCAGGGGCTGGTGTCCACACCAGGGGGTGGAGCCAGGCGGTTGGTGTCCGCCCACCAAGGAGTTCACAGCCCTGGAGGCAGGAAGAAGCAGGCAGATAGAGTGTGGAGTTTGAAGAGAATGGAAGTCTAGCTGAGGGCTAGAGAGGAGTTCAGCCAGGGAGGAGGAGGTGGAAGGAAGTGAAGTGTAGTGGAGCTGAAGAAGAAAGCTGAAGTGACAGAGAAGTGAAAGTAAAGAAAGTGCAAAGTGGCAGTTTAGTACAGCCTGAAGTCGTCCGAGGCTGTGTGCCTGGACAGAGATAGCAAGGTCAGCAGACGGCGGAGATTGTCTGGAGTGGGACTGTTTGGAGGTTCCTGGAAGGACCGCGGACGGGTGGTGACCCGGCGGTCTGGAGCAGCGTGCAAAGGACAGTCAGCACCAGGACAGGGGCCTCTCGGACCCCGGCAAGGCTAGGAGTCGCCAAATTTGCCGAATCCGTCAGTGAAGGGGACGTAGATCCCCCAACAACCAAGTCCCGATTGAAGGCAACAGCTCAACCATTACAGGGGAGACACCGCCACCGCCAGGGCACCAGTTTCCCCAGGGCCAGCGCCTGCGGGCAAGGTGTGGAGCTCCTCCGGCCCAGATTGTAGTCGGGGAGCGGGTAACCGGTGGGAACCCATCGCTACCAATAGAAGTAACATAGGTGCAGGGAAGAGTGACCATCACCGCCAACTGCAGGGAACCGCAGCACCGTGAACCGTCCGAGGGACCCGTCCAACCAGCCGTTTGTTTACCGAGAACTGTGTCGTGGTTACTGGCTGAGTGAGTACCACAGTGCCGCAAGGCACAGCGCTGCCCCCGCGTCCCTGCGCCCACCAGGCCCTGCACCCTACAAGCCATCACCGGGCCCCGGGATCACCAACCCCTACCCACGGAGGGGCAACACAACACCTGGCTGCTCCCCTTCACCATCCCCGGGATCCCCGCATCGAGCAGCGGTGGTGCTACACATCACCACAACCGTGGGTGGCGTCACGGACATTACCCCAACACCCCAAATCTCCCCCCTTTCACTCACGGGCGAGGAGTGTCGCTCGAGAAACCCCCGGGATCCGGCCCACAGCTCGAGCCACCACTGAGCAGCGGCAGCCGCCGAACCCGAGCAGAAGGAGGTGAGCGCGGTGTGCTGACACCCTCCTCCCCGCCCGCGACATACCTACTACATAGGAGAATTTAGGAGAGTGAGAGCTACTGTGTATGGGAGAGTCAGGTGGGAACATTTCAGAGCACAGGGAGTCATGGGCGTACCCAGGATCAAACCTGGGGGGGGAAAGCCATGGTTCTTCAGGTTGTAAAATATTAGAATGGAAAAGGTGAATGAAACGAAAAATTTAAGAGAATTAAATGTAATTATAGCTCGATTAATGAGTCCGCGCCCCTCTCTACACACACACACACACACACAAATACCATGCACCCCCCCACTACCATCTCCCCAGGCACACAATACAATGCACCCCCCATCACCCCTACACACAGACACACACACAAAATACAATGCACCCCCCACACACACACACACACACACAATACACCCCCATCACCCTCTACACACACACACACACACTACACCCCCATCACCCCCTACACACACACACACACAATGCACCCCCCCATCACCACACACACACACACCCCATACACACACACACACACAAACATACACACACGAACATACACACACCCCCATCACCCCCTACACACACACAATGCACCCCCCCATCACCCCCTACACACACACACCCCCATCACTCCCTACACACACACACACAAATACCATGCACCCCCCATTACCATCTCCCCAGGCACACAATACAATGCACCCCCCATCACCACCTACACACAGACACACACACACAAAATACAATGCACCCCCCACACAAACACACACACACATAACACCCCCATCACCCTCTACACACACACACACACACACACACTGCACCCCCATCACCCCCTATACACACACACAATGCACCCCCCCATCACCACACACACACACACACAAACATACACACCCCCCATCACCCCCTACACACACACAATGCACATCCCCATTACCCCCTACACACACACACACACACTACAATACAATGCAATGCACACGCCATTACCCCCCCACACAATACAATACATCCCCCCATCACCCACTACAAACACAATGCACCCCCCATCACCCCCTACACACACACACACACACACCACACAATACAATGCACCCCCCATCACCCCCTACACACACACACACACAATACAATGCACCCCCCATAACCCCCTACACACACACACACAATGCACCCCTCATCACCCCCTACACACAATGCACCCCCCCATCACCCCCTACACACACAATGCACCCCCCATCATCCCCTACACACACACACACACACACACAAAATACAATGCACCCCCCCACACACACACACACGCACGCACACACACACACACACACACACAAAATGCACCCCCCCATCACCCCCTACACACACACAATGCACCCCCCATCACCCCCTACACACAATGCACCCCCCCATCACCCCCTACACACACAATAAAATGCACTCCCCATTACCCCCTACACACACACACACACACACACACAAAATACAATGCACCCCCCCACACAAACACACACAATGCACCCCCCATCACCCCCTACACACACACACACACACACACACACAATGCACCCCCCATCACCCCTACACACACACACACACACACACATAATGCACCCCCCATCCCCCCCTACACACACACACACACACACAATGCACCCCCCATCACCCCCTACACACACACACACCACACCACACAATACAATACAATGCACCCCCCATCACCTTCTACAAACACAATGCACCCCCCATCACCCCCTACACACACACACACACACACACAATACAATGCACCCCCCATCACCCCCTACACACACACACACAATGCACCCCCCATCACCCCCTACACACACACACTCACAATGCACCTCCTCATCACCCCCTACACACACAATGCACCCCCTACACACACACACACGCACACGCACACACACACACAATGCACCCCCATCACCCCCTACACACACACACACACACAATGCACCCCCTCATCACCCCCTACACACACACACACACACACACAATACAATGCACCCCCCATCACCCTCTACAAACACACACACAATGCACCCCCCATCACCCCCTACACACACACACACACACACACACACAATGCACCCCCCATCACCCCTACACACACACACACACACACACACATAATGCACCCCCCATCCCCCCCTACACACACACACACACACACACAATGCACCCCCCATCACCCCCTACACACACACACACCACACCACACAATACAATACAATGCACCCCCCATCACCTTCTACAAACACAATGCACCCCCCATCACCCCCTACACACACACACACAATACAATGCACCCCCCATCACCCCCTACACACACACACACAATGCACCCCCCATCACCCCCTACACACACACACTCACAATGCACCTCCTCATCACCCCCTACACACACAATGCACCCCCTACACACACACACACGCACACGCACACACACACACACACACAATGCACCCCCATCACCCCCTACACACACACACACACACACAATGCACCCCCTCATCACCCCCTACACACACACACACACACACACAATACAATGCACCCCCCATCACCCTCTACAAACACACACACAATGCACCCCCCATCACCCCCTACACACACACAATAAAATGCACCCCCCATCACCCCCTACACACACACGAAATACAATGCACCCCCCACACAAACATACACACACAATGCACCCCCCATCACCCCCTACACACACACACACACACACGCTCCATTACCCCCCCCACACACACACAATACAGTACATTCCCCCATCACCCACTACGTACACACACACACACACACAATGCACCCCCATCACCCCATACACACACACAATGCACCCCCCATCACCCCCTACACACACAGAATGCACCCCCATCACCCTCTACAAACACAATAAAATGCACCCCCCATCACCCCCTACACACACACAAAATACAATGCACCCCCCCACACAAACACACACACACACTGCACCCCCCCATCACCCCCTACACACACACAATGCACCCCCCATCACCCCCTACACACACAATAAAATGCACCCCCCCATCACCCCCTACACACACACAAAATACAATGCACCCCCCCACACAAACACACACACACACTGCACCCCCCATCACCCCCTACACACACACAATGCACCCCCCATCACCCCCTACACACACACAATGCACCCCCATCACCCCCTACACACAATGCACCCCCCATCACCCCCTACACACACACAATGCACCCCCCATTACCCCCTACACACACAATAAAATGCACCCCCCATCACCCCCTACACACACACAAAATACAATGCACCCCCCCACACAAACACACACACACACTGCACCCCCCCATCACCCCCTACACACACGCACACACACACACACACAATGCACCCCCATCACCCCCTACACACACACACACACAATGCACCCCCTCATCACCCCTTACACACACACACACACACACACACAATACAATGCACCCCCCATCACCCTCTACAAACACACACACAATGCACCCCCCATTACCCCCTACACACACACAATAAATGCACCCCCCATCACCCCCTACACACACACGAAATACAATGCACCCCCCACACAAACATACACACACAATGCACCCCCCATCACCCCCTACACACGCTCCATTACCCCCCCACACACACAATACAGTACATTCCCCCATCACCCACTACGTACACACACACACAATGCACCCCCCATCACCCCCTACACACACACAATGCACCCCCCATCACCCCCTACACACAATGCACCCCCCCATCACCCCCTACACACACAGAATGCACCCCCCATCACCCTCTACAAACACAATAAAATGCACCCCCCATCACCCCCTACACACACACAAAATACAATGCACCCCCCCACACAAACACACACACACACTGCACCCCCCCATCACCCCCTACACACACACACACACACAATACAATGCACCCCCCATCACCCTCTACAAACACACACACAATGCACCACCCATCACCCCCTACACACACACAATAAAATGCACCCCCCATCACCCCCTACACACACACAAAATACAATGCACCCCCCACACAAACATACACACACAATGCACCCCCCATCACCCCCTACACACACACACACACACGCTCCATTACCCCCCACACACACACAATACAGTACATTCCCCCATCACCCACTACGTACACACACACAATGCACCCCCCATCACCCCCTACACACACAATGCACCCCCCATCACCCCCTACACACACAGAATGCACCCCCCATCACCCTCTACAAACACAATAAAATGCACCCCCCATCACCCCCTACACACACACAAAATACAATGCACCCCCCACACAAACACACACACACACTGCACCCCCCCATCACCCCCTACACACACACACAATGCACCCCCCATCACCCCCTACACACACACAATGCACCCCCCATCACCCCCTACACACACAATAAAATGCACCCCCCATAACCCCCTACACACACACAAAATACAATGCACCCCCCCACACAAACACACACACACACTGCACCCCCC